>NW_027125140.1:0-228061 GCF_022059095.1 Trypanosoma melophagium | reverse complement strand
GGTGGTGCCAGTTTATCTCCGTCCGACAGAGGCCGCGGTGGTGGTAGCGGAGATTCTGGTCCCACATCAAGTCCCTTCTTTAATGTGGGTTTTTGCGTGTAGTGGTCATAGAATGAACTGCGCTTACCGCTTTTGATGTCAACACATGCCTGAGTTTCACTATCGTATTCAGCCTCATTAATCGGCTGCATTAGGTAGTCGCTATCGAGTGAAGAGCACAAGACATTATATCCAAGAAAATTTGCTGGGGTGTCAGGTGGGTCAATGACAATTGTCACTGCAGGTGAGTTGGAATTTTTGCCACCCATTGTATATCTTGTACTTCCAAAATAGTAGTTCCAATGAAAACGTTTTTCAATAATCCTATAGAAAGAAGAAGAAAAAAAGCGAGATACAGCGAGCTATAATAGAGATGGATAATATATTATATTAGTGCGGAGGCTTTAAGGGTCAAGTAAGTTGTTTGGCAATGTCTCATTACATTTTTTTTCTTTCAAATCTAAACACAATCGCAATAATCAATGGAAAGAAAAAAAAGTTTAACTGAAGAGAACCAAGTCGACTTCATCAGAAAAAAGAAGAGGTTGGAATGAGAGGAACCTAGACCCATATTCCTCTCACCCGAGCAAAAAAGAAAAAAAAACTAGCTACTCCTCTTGAGAACATCTCCAGCAATCAAAAGGATTCCAATAACAAGTATACATGTGATTTAAACTCTGAAAACATCAAAGTAAACTGATGTGCCCCTATTTCCATGGCAATAACTTTGCAAGAGGTTTCTAACGCCTACTGTCCCGAACCGTTCTACAAGCGGCAGAAGGAGAAAAAAAAGGTGCAAATACCATCTTGGAGTTGCAACTGCAGTGTTAAGGAGAATATAGGAAAGGGTAATCTTTCAGATGAATAATATACAACCTCAATGTACCCTACTGTGTTAACCTACCCTTTCCCAGCATTAAATCCATTGCAACTTTCACTCTTGACAGAAGTGTCAGTTTTATCCCATTTTTTTAAAAATGAAAAAAAAAAAAATGACCTGACCACGTAACATGACCGCCTACAGTGGATGGCGCAGATACTTCATGGCGCCTTAAAAAACCAAACGGTTTGGACGATCGATGAAAATAACATGGACATCATCCGAAAAGTGTACCTTTTTTGTCCTTTTTCGTGGGGCTCTCAAGCTTATTCCTTTTTGTACACTCTGAGGTGTACGGCAGAACCAAAACCTCGATGGAAGGCATTCAGAATTTGCACAACGAAATATTGACTTTGTTGCCCGTTTCGCTTTTAATTCCTTTGAGACTCTTCTTGTGTAACTTTTTGGTGTTAAATTTTGGAAAATAGAGTCCCAAAAGTAGAAAATCGGCCGAGTGTCATCAACCATAATGTAACTTTTGTGAATTAAAAATGTTGAACGTTAACACAAAAAATAAAAGAAGAAGCATAAGAACGTAGAAATAATCACAAAAAGAAAGAAAGAAAGAAAGAGAGGGGTATACAAAACCCATATGAGGCTGACGGTATGTATGAAAACCAATGAAATTTAAGGACAGAATTGGAATCGGGAAACCCAAAACAACAAATCTTGAGCAGAATCAGAAATAGCATCAACATACTGATAGTGTAATTCTTCCCCTGCAGCAATATCTTTCGCAGCCCTAACAATAACAAAAAAAGGGCATCGACCAATGTTAACCTTCTCGAAAACATCTTTAGTCAATTTTTTTGATTCACATAAGGCATCCCTCAATGAGCTCACTGTGCCAATGTATACAGCAACATTAGGTTCCTTCTCTGAGTGATTAATAAGATCAAGAAATGGTACTAATGACGGTCCACCAAAAATTTTATGAGAGCGCGGAACATCTACACATCGGCTACTACAAATTTTGTGCGCTTTATCCATTACTTCAACTGGCACCTCAGAGCCAATCTTTACAGCGTCTTTGCATAGAGCAAGTATTATAGAGTTGTTTAGCTTTTCAATGGTTTGGAGTCTAGCATATCCATCATCACCCAATTTGCGCCGTATCTCATCCCTGTCGCCCTTTTCAAGGGAGATCCATTGGAGATAATCACTGAGAGCATTATTTCCATACAGCATGACAAGAGCACAAAATACTGTTGTAATAGCACTTTCTTTGGAGTAATCAACCTGAACACCTTCCGCCATAACACTATAAGAAGAAATTGCACGCATCAACTCTGTGCCCCACGGAGAAGCAACGGCTATATTTGTTGCAATAGTATTAAAAAAAGGAACGCAGCATAGCAGTTCACCTTCATCAATTCCATCGCTACCTGAGGAGCAAAAAATACCGTGGATTGGCTTCATAGTTACCACTTCTCTTCGCAACTCAGGGTGCAGTACAATATCAAGACGTCGAAGAAGATGACGCCACATACTTGTCAATAACTTTAGAAGAGAAAAAAAATGTCTTAATTAAATAATAGTCACAATAATTGTGCAAAATATGTTTGTGCGTTCAGCTGTAAAGACAGAGACATTTGTACACACTACAAAAAAAGTCAAACAAATGGTGAATATTTAAAAAAAGAAAAATAAAAAAAAACCCAAAGCAATATACGAAACGAAACCTCTACTGTGTAGAGTTTTGGAAGGCAGCTCGGGTTTTTTCAGCACGCTCACGCTGAAGAATCTCAATTGCATCAAATTTCGATAGTAATGAAGACTGTGTTTGAAGAGAAACTCCACGAAGTTCCAGATCCCCCTTTCAGTCATCAACTTCACAACTTGCTACACGGTATCGCTGCGCCATTCCCACGCTCTTTTTCACGGTGGAGTCGTTCAAGTTCTCTTGGGTTATTAAGGTGCAGTTGGGATAGTTCCTGTATCTGGTCTCGAAAAGAGGCAGAAAGTTTATCACGCCCCTTTTCAAATGAAGTACGAATCTCTTCTGTAATCTTCTGGTAATATGCCTTCAGTTCATTCTCTTTGGCTAATAATGCTACCTTCGCTTCTTGCTCCTCTTGGAGACGTAACAAACGCATTTTTTGCTCTCGTTCACCAAGTTCTCTCTCTCTCTCCGCTCAATATCTGCTAATAGATGTTGCTCTCTTTCCTTATGCCGTTCTTCAAGAAGATCCATCTCCTTTCGATATTGACCATACCATCGCTCCTTCTCCTGTTCAATGCGAACAATCCTCGCTTGGTATTTCTTCTCCTCATTTTCTCGCAAAACATCTAATTCCTTTACGATATTATCATGTCGCTTTTGATAATCAAAAATCATATCTGACCAAGTTTTTGACAGACGTTCCTCACGTACTTTTATCGTATCATTCATAGCTTCTTGAAATTTCTTTAATGAATCGTTAAAATCATGTAACATTAGTTTCTCTCGTTCATTATAAAAGTTGATAATATCTCTTCGATTCTCCTCATATGCTTCACGATGTTCCTGTAATATCCTCTCTCTGTCCCTATCATAAGAGTTTAGGCGCTCACGTAACTCATTTATTACTTGTGTTGTGTGTTCCAGTAGCACTTCCAATTCCCTTAGTCGTATTTCAAGAATAGTTCGACCTTTCTCGGCAATTAAAGCGCGATCTTCAACAATGAGCACAACGTTCTTCTGCGTCCTTAAGGCGGATATTAAGATCATGGTTTATTTTCTGATACTCCATAAGTTCCAGTGCTTTTTTCTTTAGAAGACTCTTCAAACTTTCATTATTTGACAAGGCGTCTTTGTAATCAGAGGTCAAAACATCTATTTGTTTACGCTGCTGGTTAATAATAGACTCAGAAGTATCACGATAAGATG
The DNA here is from genome assembly GCF_022059095.1 of Trypanosoma melophagium. Lineage (NCBI taxonomy): Eukaryota > Euglenozoa > Kinetoplastea > Trypanosomatida > Trypanosomatidae > Trypanosoma > Trypanosoma melophagium. Next base: position 224,273 of record NW_027125140.1, on the reverse strand, counting down.
CAGCTTCTTGTCCATGTGTCAGTTGTAGCTTTACCATCTGATCATAAAAACATTTCATCCGTGTTACAGACTCTTCAGTGTTCTTTTTAAGACCTAAAAAAGCATCCCAAGGATTCTGATCACCCTTGGAAGAGGATGATTCCATTACTCCTCCTGTTTCAGTATGCGGTAAAACCTTTATTTCAGGTGGATTCCCTTGAAGCGGAATCTTTTGCTCAGGTGGAGGCGGCAAATCCGGTAGTGCGACTGTAACTTCCGCCGTTAATGTGATTAGTGACTTGATGTTGGAAACCTGTAACGCTTGATACTGCTGTGCAGAATCGAACATATGTTCATGTTCTTTAGTATCAGTTTGGGATTTTGTAAGTTTTATTTTTGCAGGTGACAATTCATCTGGAGGAACAAGGGATGGCAGTGGCCTGACCACTTTATTCGCCTCTAGTGATTGAGGAACGGTAATTCCACTTGTTGGAATATGTACAACCGCCCCGCCAATATTCACGACATTGGACGCAATGGAAGCACACTCCTCTTCCCATGGAATTGGCGTTGGTTGCCACATGCCCAATGGCTCCTGTGAAGCAGCCTTGACAGGAGGTCTATCATGGACGTCATCATCACTGTCAAATAAATGATTCATTGCTTGCCTCCATTCACCCTCTCCTAGTAATATATATATATATACATATATATATATATATATATATATATATATATGCGGAAAAAAAAAACAAATGAAAAAGAAACAAGCCTCTAGAAGAAAAAAAATCAATAATTATGTATTTATTAGATAATTTTAACATGGGAGGAACGTTTCACACTACAACAGCATCAAGAAACGTATCGACCTTCTCTGCCATCGGTTTCCCACCACAACCACCATCAAGCATATAGACAGAGACACAGGAGAAGAAAAAAAAGACTCTCAAACGTCATAATGTAATTTTTTATACGTTTTAATAATTATTCATTCACTTAGATGAAACTGTTTTGACCCATGACTTCAATGATGGAGGTCTCGTTTCTTTAAATCCTCTATCATTGGAAATAGTTGGAATAAAGAAATCAAATGGGGGGTTGATAGCACGAAGATGACAATATGCTTGCTGACGCTTGCCCTCATTAATAAAAAATGTACTTAACTGCTTTAAATCATTTGAGAGTATTTCTTCCGCTTCACAGACAAAATCACCCGCATAGTCTTGTAATGATCTAGACACTGATACAATGTTCGCATTTTGGCCTTTCATGACGATAACACGTTTACAAAACATATCATCACTTTCAGTTATCTCCTTTATAAATGTGACTGGGTTATATCTATCCGGTTCATTAATTGCCTCACTTAGTAAAGGAACAGGAATACGAGTCATTGGTGTTTTTGTAAGAATACATGATCGATTGGGTTCAGAATCCACAGCTTCTGATCGAACGTGATAGTAGTGACAAAGTGAATGGACAATTGCACGTTTTTCCGCAGGCATAGGCTTCATACACTTCATAGAGGAATCACTCTTTATGAAATTGTATAGCTGCTCTTCTATTGCTCGAATCCATTTGGAGTTTTGTATTGCAAATGACCATAAGGAGATAGAGTATCTTATTGAGGAAGGAACTGGTGTCTTTATTCGACTAGCTAATATTTGAAGACGTTGCTCAAAAAGACAATCTGCATTACACTTCAAATCAAAATTTTCCTCGGGGTGTTCGTTTATAAATTTCAAAAATTTTTTGCATGGAACATGTTCAGCTTTCCTCCCACATTCACAACGACGTTCCACAACTTCCTGACATTGCGAGCATTCCTGCGAAAAGTGACATTTTGCTTTACAAGCATGACCACACTCATCATGAATCCTTCCGCATATTTGAACACATACATGAGACTCATCAATACAAAGACCAGGATGACACATTCGTATGCATTCATGACCACAAGCTAATAACTTGCCACATTTCTTCTTGCAAGAAGCAAACTCAGCACTACAAGGAACATTACCCACCATAGTGTGTCCCCCAGCGCACATCATCTTAACAGGAAACATACATGGAGGACAATCACCATAGTGACAAGAATGTTTAGAGGGAGGATGATTACAAGGTGGCACAATGGTACAAGGACGATTACATCGTGGTTGGGGAGTTCCACACGGTTGCGGTGGCATCAACACCTCTGCTCCACATCGACATTTAAGGATCTCTGGTACCAAATGGGCACAGGAAGGACACAAGCCACGATGGCACGGCTCAAGACACTCATGACCACATGCTAATTTCCTATTACAGATACGATTACACTTATGTTTAACATCATTTGGTTTCTTGCGAGCAGAACAACACATTTCACGACATTCATGCTTCCCACAAGATAACTTCGTTTTGCAAACTTTTTCACAACGAAACCCATCTTGCTCCTTACACGGAAGAGAAACTTGCGTTAATCCACACAAACATCTAGTAAGTGAACGATGTTTGCAAGGTTCACAAACTCCATCGTGGCACAATTTTTCACAGGCATGACGTCCACAATCCAAAAGACGACCACATACATTGGTGCAAGTAGGAATTGGATCATCACATCGCAGACGTTCTATCGTTAAAGGCATTGTACCACAAGGACATGTAGAGACAACCAATTGATCTCTACTGCACGGTGGACAAGTACCAGAATGACATTCTAAATCACAGAAATGAATACCACAACGTAGTTTTTTCCCACAAACCTTTCCGCAAGAAAAGGATGAATTAGGACAAAGAAGTTCACTAGTTTCTGAAGAACAGTGGCATGCTACTCGCACCTTCTCAGAACAAGGATAACAAGGACCTAAATGACAAGTTCGTTCGCACTTATGTTTACCACAATTAAGCTCTTTGGAACAAATACCCTGGCATGTTTTTTGGGGATCTGGATTACCACAACGCCAAGTGTAAGTTGTTGCACCACAATTGCATGAACGAGGACCAGCAATGGCAGAACAATCAGGACAAGGTCCAGGATGACACTGCGATGAACACGGATGTTGACAGAAAGGTCTTACTTTACCACAAGTCTGACCACAGCTATGTGGCGTAATGTGTGGATCATACGGCGGATCACGCATTTTATCACAAAAACAAAGATATTTTGATACAGAAGAGTGTGTTTTCTGACAATGTGGACAACGAAAAGATAATCCATCACCACTCTCCCCTTGTTTAGCCCATTTTTTTATGCAATATAAGTGAAAAATACGAAAACAATCATCACATGACCACACGGCCACGTCATGACGAATTATATTCAGGCAACTAGCACATTCATAGCGCAATAAAACCAGTTGCTCAATAATATCTTTCGTTCGTTCTGGTAACAGAGCCAAATCGTCTCGTACAAGAGCCCCGATATCCTTGGACATAATGACTAGGCAAGAACCAAGTTAAAGAGAGGCACCAAAAAGGAAAAAAAAGTTATAAAGAAGAAAAATACGAATTTTTTCCTTTACTCTTCTATGTTTTACTCCCCTTTGGCACTATACTCGTCCTACAAAGAAAAAAAAAAACAAAAAAAGACCCAGTAAACTATTTATCGGTCTACGCTTGGTTGTGTATAATACTCCCCTCTGTTGTGCTCCACCAACCCAAATAAAAATGAAAAAATAAAACAAAGAGGGATAGGAAGAGAGAGAAAGAAAGAGAAATCGTTGCCACAACAACAACAAAATACACGAAAGTCAACAAATATGAAAGAAAAAAAACATCATATTGCTCAATTAATGTACACACAAGAAATTTATTCGTCTGTCACTTCGTCCATCTCACGATCTCTTAATTGGTGAAGGACGTGGAACATTTTTTCCTGTGCAGGGAGCCTCACTGGCTCTCTATCAACCTTATCAACACCGCTTGATGTGGTTTGGATTGGCAAAACATCGGAGACCAATCGTCGAGAAGTTTGAAAGGACGCATTAAGTACCGCGAAGAGTCTTTCAGCTTTCTTTTGCCCAAACCCTGGAAGAGCTGCCAAATCTTCAGAGGTAGCTGTGAACAATTTTGCTGGTGAGCCAAAGCGGTGTGCAGCACGAACAACATCGTTGCGTGACATTAACTGTGGTGTTTGAGTGAAGGCATCAATGAGTACTGGAATTGGTGTGCTCTCTTTTTTTCGAGACACGCGATAGTTTACGAACCCCAAGGAAGAATCTGCCAAACCCTCCAAATAGCTTGCACATTCTTCTTCCGTCCAGCAAAGCATAACCAAACAGTTTAACTCCACAGTACAATGAATATTAAGCCATAATAAAACATCTGGTCGCGGATCGAGCGACCCAGATAGAAACAAAAGAGCAATCCTACATCCAGAGGCACTACATCGTAACTTTTCCAAAGAGAGACGTTGAGATATCATGTCTCTATATGTCGTATCACAGAGCCGGTTGAGGTCATCAACGTATAAAACACGGGTTCCACCACAAAGAAAATCGCAAGAATCATCTCCTAATTCTTCCAGGAGGTATCGGTGCCGCTGCATGAGTCGAGGGATATTTCCGCCCATGTACCTCTTAGATACCCCCACTGTACCACGTGGAGCTGGTGGCATCCTACGCTTTTATAGGGTGAACAGTGTCACATCAGTGCAGAGAGGTAGTATAGGTGGGATAGAAAAATAAAAAAAAATGAAGAGAAGCCAACAACACATGATGTTTACGAAAGCGATAAAAACGCGAAGCCACACAGGAGAGAAAATTAGTATTATATATATATATATATATATATATATATATATATATATATATATATATATATAAGGGACAGATAGATAGAGAAAGAAAGAGAGTTCAGTCAATAATAATTACAAAAATAAATAATAGAAGGAAATTTGATTACTGTTTATTGAGCAGCACACCCCACGCTTGGACCAGCTTCCCTCATATCATCCTTCAGTTCATGACGGAGATTATCCAGTTCCTCTCTAGAGACGTAGCACTCCTCTGCATCATCGTGTTTATGGAGGTCAACACTCTTCGGAGGGGGTAACCCCAACTCCAAGAGATGAACCTGGCTCTCCTCCAGCCTCGCTGGGAACTTAACATTGAAGGTAATCACAAGATCACCACAATTTCCAGGTCGCTGTAATAATGGCATCCCCTCACCAACCACAATCTTCACTTCACCAGGCTTTGTAATTTCCCCACGCTCACGACGCACTATCAACTCTCTACCATCTAAGTGCTTTAAAACGAACTGAAAACCACACAAGGATTCTGCCAGGGTTATAGTGTGAGTCAAGTGAAGATCATCACCGTCACGGACGAACTGTTCATCTTTTACTTGTTCCAAGACAATCACAATATCACCACGTACCCCCGTCTCTGGGTGCCAATCACCCTCGCCTTTAAAGACAAATTCCTCGTGATGGTGCATACCACGCTCAACTTCAATACTTAAAGGTGACTCCGTCTGAATTGTTCGTTGTCCTTGACATACGCTGCATGCATCTCTTGGATCAATCTTTCGGCCCTCACCACCACAGACATCACATGTAACAGTCATCTGTTGCATCATCATTCCCATTTGACGCACAATGACTCGAGCCCCGCTCCCACGACACGCCTGACATGTGCCACTGCGCTTCCCTTTAAAACCTCTTCCGTCACAAGCGATGCACGGGTCTTTTCTTGAACGTGCAACTTCAATTATTTTTCCATTATAAAGATCACTGAGAGTAACAGGCAAAGCAAGAGAAACTGTCTTAGGCCTTCGACTACGAGATTCAAACCCAAAATCACCAGCGCTGTCAGAAAACAGGGCGTTCATCATGTCGTTCATGTTATTAGAAAAACCAAACATTGCAGCGGTACGATTTATTTTAATCCCCGTAGAAAAAAAAAAGAAACAGAACTATTTCAAGGATAAATAAATAAGTAAAGAAAAGAAGAAAGAAAGAAAAAAAAGTAAATTACAATCAATTAAAGCAAAAGGAAAATCAGACCTACCATTAAAGAACAGTAATACATGTATATTTATATAATTACGTATATAATTATGTATATAAGAATAGTTACAACAACAAAAATAATATACGCGTGCAGCATTCCTTTTTAATCAGCTTTTAACAAATAAAAATGTTCGGAACAACCCCGCTACCTCCTTTTCTTCTGGTGACAATTGAATCAAAATGTGACCATCTGAATCGCGCTTCCCATTTCCACCTGCAGAGTCACGCAACTCCTGACCCAGCGGAGAGTTGTAGTGTAGTTCACCGTACTCTAGAAAACCAGATGATTCCACCAACTGAAGGCCAAAAGACTTGCAAAGGGTTACAAAGTGATCCCATGGAACTATATACTCAGGAAGCTCACTTACACTCCTTTCAATGGATACAAAATACTCTACACCAAATGAGGTGCCTTGAGTTGCATCTGAAGAGAACTTTACTTGGTACACATCGTTACCAAATTCAGAACCATATTCACGCACTCGACGAAGCAACTCCGTATCATTCACTGTCGTTCCAACAAAAACACCCCCTGAGCGCAATGCTATGGATACGGCACGGAGAAATGTACACACACGCTCTTCCGTGCTACAACCGTAGTGGATAGAAAATTGACAGGAAATAATGTCCAGACGTCGTTCCTGTAAATGTTTTTGAAAGAACTCATTAAGCTGGACATCAAGTGCACCATTCTTATCGAAAACATCACACACACAAAAATAAGCAGGAACACCAATTTTATCATCTTGTGGTGTGACTTTCAAACTCAAACCTTTTGAAACACAATAACGTGCCGCCGCCTCGGCAACAGCTTCTAAACAAGAATCTGTCATAAAAAGTACTCTGGGTTTGTGTGCTCTCCACTTAAAAAGATCACCACCACGTCCACAGCAAAGGTCAGCCACTGCAAGACGGTCAGAGAAAGTCTGATTATCACTGTTTAGTTTAACATAAGATACCGAAGTAGTAATTAGGAGACTTTTAATCCAGTTATTAAATTGTCTTAAGACACTACGGCCTTTTCCAGTAGACAACTCCTTCACCTTGCTGGCATAGTGAAGATTTGTCCTTTCTACAATCGAATCAATTTTCGATTCTCCACTATTCTGTACATTTTCTTCCTTTGAATGTGAATTGGAAGCCCTTTCATCTTTATTACCAAAAAAAAGAAGCCACTGAAGGTGTTGAATTACACCAACACATGTAGATTTTCGGTTATCCCCATTAGGTTGTAGAGAAACAATTCTCCAACGTCCTACAGAACCATCAAAAACAGCACTGACTGTAAAATCTGACCACGCGTAGCTCCCCCCTGCATTCGCCAATGCAATATACAAATTCTCTATAAGTTTGGATGTCTTATTTTCTACAGGACAAGCAAAACCCAAACCCATACATTCGCTTACCTTACAATGAACACATGGAATATGTTGTTTTTCACCCAAAAGACGCACAGCCCAGTAAAGATGAATTTCATGTTCACCCTGTGTTTGCAATTGTGTAGCTCGAAGTGTTAACTGACAGAACTTCTTCTCAGGCATAGACCGTAATAAACCAACTTGTAGCATATTTTTATTCTCCTTCTCTTTCTCTTCCCCAGAACCTTCATGCACAGTCCTCTGGAGATGTTGAACGCATTCAGTGTGCAAAGTGTCTCCCATACCAATAATATCTACAAGTACGCCGAGGTTAATGTCTTCCACAAGACTCTCTAGTACAGAAATAATGGTGACTACAGAGTTAGGTTCACATTTATCACTGCGAATACGTTCAATGGACCAAGAATTCTGGTCACGATCAAACACGCACTCAGCAATGACAGAATATGTTGTAGGAATTGACAATGAAAGCGGATTTAAAAACGCCATGGCGGATGAAAGACGTACCCTACCTACACTGTCAGGTCGATGACCAAAACGCCGCTTTCGAAAAAACATATCAACCACATATTCATTCTTACGACCTTCTATACCAGTAAGACTCCAATCTACTGAGAGCATGGAAGGCCACTTCCACTTTAACTGATCTTTGCTCGCACCCTGAACAATGTCAAACTTCTCTGGTGTAAAAATAAAACCATCACTCTTCGTTACCCCACAAGGTCTCTTGTAATAATACACCACACCACTCGTACCATCATTGATTTCATGGCGCTGCAGATTGGAGATACATTCACCAAAGCGTTCAAGTGGAAGCATTTCTTTTGCAAAAATATGCAATAATGGCTTTGTAAAGGACGATTTTTTTGAGACATGTAAAGGATCTATAATAAGATCCTTTAAAACAGAATACCGTTTTGACATGGACCAACGAGTTAAACGAAAATCATTCTGGATACCTTCCTTTAAATCTGTATAGCGGTAAATGTCGAAACAACCCAAAAGAAGTCGAACATTTTCATGTGTTTCAGTTTTAACTGTAACCATCAACTCTGCATCAATAACAAAAGAATGAAGAGAAGGAACTTTATATTCTTCAAGAAGAAGATACGCCTTGCCCATGGAACGATCAAAACAGTACGCCATATGTCGTGTACTTATCCTTCTTTCAGCAGTCAAACAATTTTTTTCTGAAACTTCATCAGTTTGATGTTCTCTATGAGGATATAGCGTAAACAGTTCAACTTCACTTGATGAACTCTCTTTCTGAACTTCCATGCGAAACACAGCATGCGACAGTTGCACCTCTTGGGAAGCACTCGGGTGTGTGTTATTATCGCATAAAAACTGACGGGACTCTTCTAATGTCACAACATCGTCCAAGGGAAGTGAGTCCATTAAAATGCCGCTACTGTCGCGTAAAGTCCAAGACGGAAACTTTGGGCAAATATGAGATACCAGAATCACCCGTGTTCCATCGCTTTTTTCTGATACAAAGTACTGATTAGACTGCAACAACATTGCATGTGTCTTTCGCATAGGTGAACAAAGAGGCCCCATAAATTCCCCCTCACGACTAGAAACAACAGCATCTCCGGCGTATGCAAAGAGAAGTTTTGGGATGCCCGGCGACGCAGTGGACTCGTTAAGTTGAGTTCGTGTCAGTAGCTTTCTGTAATTTATATGAAAGGGAGTAGAGAACGTTGATGTGTGCAGAGACTGAACAAACTCCTCGTCAACGGGAAGCAGCAATTGTCTTCCAAGCAGACTCTTGGCACAGTCGCACAGTTGTGAGAGTGAAGTCAGGGAGATCATGGCTACTTTAGTACACAACATGTAGAATAAAAGAAAGAAAAAGGAGAAAAAAAAAGTACAACAGCGTAACTTCACGAGAGCAAACTAAAGGAGTTAAAAACCGTTTTAACAGTTACGCAACTGACAGTTTACCCATTTCTCTACAGCTGCTTGTTAACAGCCATCTAAAGAAGAAGAAAAAGAAATTATAAGGAAAAGGGGAAGAAGTAAAAAAAAAAGTAAAAGAAAACATATTTAACCAATTTCATTCCAACTTTTATTCACAGTTTCCCTTAAACCCGTTTAAAGATCTTTGTACTACACTCATCTTTTTTTTCCCCCTTTTACATTACTAAGAGAGGCAGTGAAGTGACCCTTGAACACTCAAGAAGAAAAAAGTTCAGGGTCATCAATAAAAAGGTAACAACAAAAAATCGTAAAGTCAAACGAAATAAGGAGAAATAAAGGCAATAAACAGAAAAACAATCTAATCAAAACGCATTATTGTTGCCATTTCGTACGTGTATGTATGTGCGCGTGTAATCCTTCAATGTTTCCCTCTGCAAGTGCATGTTTGTATGAAATGCGTCTGAACAAGAATCAACCCCATTTGCTTCGCTACATCAGTAAGAGCAGTTTGATAAGTTCCAGAAGGGGGTTCTGCATAAATGTAATTAACCACAGTAGAAAAAAAAGTGAATGAATGAATGAATTCCCAAAAGTACAGCCACTACACCGAATACACAAGAAAAAACATACACACAAAGGACAAAAAAAGAAAAAAAGGGGAGAAGGTTCATACACAGAAAAAGGTAATTGGCTCATTTTTTTTTTTTTTTGACATGATATACAACACTTTATCCTTTTCTGTTTAACCGTCACCGAAACCCTTTAAAATGCATTTAAAAAGGGAAAGCTTCTTGCATCCACGTCAATTCGTCTTCTAAGATTTCTCACTCAGCTGCGCCTCTAGTAGTACCGTGCACGTATTTCTCTTTCCTTTTTTTTTCTTTTACTTTCATTCCTTTCCAGAATTACGATTATTTTTTATTTGGTAGGAGGTGTTTGTATTCTGGTAGATATGAGGTTGTAGATATACAACGTCACAGCGTCGTATATTCAAGAAAAAGCAAACAGTAGTGCAGCCAAAGTAAAAAAAAAGCAAAAACAATGTAAAAAGAGTTTTTTTTTGTACCGCAACAAGAAGTAAGAGATTATTATTATTTTTTTTTTACAAGAAGAATTGACAGAATGAAACATATACAAACATACATACGAAAATATAAATATACGGAGAAATATAAAGGCATATAAAAAAAAAACGCAGCTCTGTACTCAAAAAAGAGAAAGAGAAAATATTTGCAAGATATTTTTTTCCGCATGTATACCTACTTGAAGGTGTGTACGTCCTGTAGAGTAGAAAATTTGTATGTTGCATATTTCTATTTTCTATCACAAATAAACTAAAGTGAAAAGGGAGAAAAACAACTCTGTATCATATATTTAAATCGGGTTGTGATTCATTTTGGTGATTCTCCTCACTCTTTCCCACTTTTACCCCAAAATGTCCCCACTTTCTATTGCTCCTGCAGAAGGGATCGCCAAATCGCGATTTTCAAAGGTTAGCGCATAGCAAAACGAAAAAACGCACAACCAGAGATATTTTTTCCCCCTTTTTACATATTAAAAGCAACCATAGCGGAAAATAAATCAAGAGAACGTCAAAATTAATAATAATAATAATAATAATAATAATAATAAGAATAATAATAATAATAAAAGCAAGCATATAACAACCACTTCTTCCTTTCTTCACCCTCCACAAAATCACAAAGAAATATATGTATACATATATAAAAAGGGAGAGCGATAAAAATACTCCCTGCAAATACAGAGTAAAACAAATAAAGCTCTCTCTCTCTCTCTCTCTCTCTCTCTATATATATATATATATATATATATATATATATATATATATATATATATATATATTAGACGAAATTCCTCTTCCCCCCTTTCTTATTTCGAGCGTGCCGAGGGGATAAGAGATAAATACCCTCTCCCAATGAAGAGCAAAGAGGGAGCATGGAACAAGTACAGCAAGTCCCGTTTTCGACTAGCGAATGAATGGATGGAGCAAAAAAAAAAAAAAACATGAAACATGTCGAGGCAGAAAAGAGTTGTATGACGAGCGCACATTTATTTCTCTTTTCTATCCAAACCATAACACGAGGGCAAAAAGAAACAAAAGAAACGCCCAGAAAAATCAAGTGAAAAAAATCTACCCCCACACGCACATTGCACTTCCACAATATATAGTGCAATAGCGAAGAAAGGGAGTGTAAAAAACTACTATAACAAAAAAAAAGCGTGAAGAAAGAGAAAAAGTAGATAAATAAGATATAAAAAAACATGATAATTAATTTTAAAACAATATTACGGAATACATAAATATATATATATATATATATACTTTGAACGCCACGTATAGAGGAGTAATGTATATAAATGCGGGCCTTTCGATCTAAATAATAGAGAGAGGGAGGGAGTTTAAGAGAAAATGTCCCCAAAACACCCTGTACAAATGATGAATATTTTATTCTCTTTATCATGTTGAGCTTCTTCATTTCTTGATTTTCCTCCTCTTTTAACGTTTTTTTCCTCATTTATTTTTTTCCCCCTTTTCTTTTCGTTGTACTGCTTCAAAGAGAAACAAATAGAAGGACCTTGTATTTTTCTTCTCTCGACTGTCCTCCTTGACACAGGTCTTCAAAAGACAATCTTGCCGAAAAACTTTTCACTCAATGATGATGGAAGGTGATGGAAAGACAGCAATCGAAGCAATATAACAAAGAAAGAAAACCCAAGCAAGGTAATAACAATCGAATATAAATAATAATAATAATAATACACAATTATGACCAATATTGAAATAAAAAAAAAGCTATAAAAGAAAACGAAAAAAAAAATAATAAAAGAGTGACCTTGATTTTTACCTAGGATGTTACATGAAAGAGGAATTAAATCCAACGACGTCTCAGATTTTTCTACCAATTTGACTCAGCCGACAGAAAAAAAAAACAAAAAAATTCAGTAGGGATATGGAATTGAAAAAGCGATCCGTCTCCTCTTTTATACACTGTATTCCTCCTATTTAGTTTTTCTTCATTATTTATTCACGACGTCAGATGATCAGAAGGGATTGACTATACAGAAAAACACAGATCATGTCTCTTTAAATATTACAGAACACAATGAAACCGAAACATAGCAAGACATAGACAGACACGCAGACTTACACCAAAAAAAAAAAAAACACCTCTCTGATTGCCCCTCCGCTCAATATTATTCTTTTTTATTTAAGTTTATATATATATATATATATATATATATATTTCATTACTTTCTCTTTCCCTATTCTTACATTACGGCTTCTCGTTTTGAGAAGCACCATTATTACAAGTGAGGGTAGCCTCTCGAGTGCCCTGTGGGGCCTCCTCCGGCAGCAGCAGTGGTGGTAGGAAGCAGAGCTTTACATTAAGTCTCCTGGAGAGTCTTTCGAGTTCTGCTAGTGTTGCGGCCTGTGCCTGCCTCCGTGCCTCCATGACATATGAGGAGTACGTGAATGCGGCTATGCCTATGGCGATGGCGTCGTGCATCGTGCCGTCCGCTGCCGGGATGCGTACGGCGTGGCGGCGCAGCGGGAGTGACATGTTGCCTGTGAACCACACGCCGAGGCCGGAGATGTTCTCGAGCGCCTCGCGGATGCGGTCGGCGATGGTCGGGACGGCGTCGAAGTGGGCGTGAACTTGCAGGAGGAGGGCCTGCCACGTGCGGTGCATAAACTGCTGGACGTCCAGCGGGTATTGACAGCGGCGGGCGTGGCGGAGGTCCGTCTCGGCCGCCAGCCGCACAAGACACTTCAGCCCCACGACACGATCCTCGTCGCCCATCGCACTACGACGCTCGTTCAGCTCTATAAAGGCATGCAGCCGCTCCAAGTGGTGCTGCTGGACGCTGGCCCGCTGGCTCTCCATGTCGGGGCGGGGCGGCGGGGCGTGGGCGTCAAGGAAGGCTCGCGCGGCAGCCGCATTAGGGTGTATGGAGGCATGGGAGAAGGTGAATACATTACGCCCAGTATAAGTATAGCGCCTCTTCTCGCTTGTCTCTTCCTTCTGTAGATGTTCCAGCGGCTGGTGGTTGTGGGGATGATGATTTTGTGGCAAGGGTGGTAACTCCGCAGGTTCTTTCATTACACTAGCAATTGTCTCACTCGTTTCCACAACAGAGGTGTGGTGCTCGACAACACAAGCCATCGTATGTCAATAACGAAACAAGAAGAAATATCCGGTGTATAGAATGGAGACCTATAAAAGCTAAATTACCAGACTATTGCTACGTACTTACGCAACTCACCCCGTAGACCAAAGAAAAAAAGAAACAACAACGAAAAGAAGAGAAGCATCACATACATGTATACAAACATCTCTTGGTATTCCACTTGTTCTGCAAAAGAGGTGAAAAATCACAAAATCATGGTAAATAACACCCAAAATGGTGTAAAAAAAAAACTGTTTGGAAAAACCTCCACCCCTTTTATTTTTTTTACTTTTTACAATTTTTTTTTAAGGATCTACATTATCTTAATTCAGAAAAAAAAAGTAGTGCTAGAATGAAAAATTAAACACACACACACACTATATATATATATATATAGTGTATGCACAACGCTTGTGCTTATTCCCACTCAGTCGTTCCAGGTGGTTTCGCCGTAAGGTCGTACATAACGCGAGACACAAAATCCAGATCCTGTAGTGATGTAACAATTTCCTGCAATACAGGAATTGGCATAACAGAAGATCCAGGGATTGCCGGGACACCTGTCATGAAGTCATTCGTGAGAAAGGTACGCACCACGATGCTAAACTGACCTTTCTCCTCAAAACCGAGAGGCAGTAGCACAACAGGAACCTGACTGAGACGACAAACCAGGTTGTGCTTCATAAGTGCACGGTTGACCACATCATCTGCAATGCGAAGCCTATCAAGTACTGAAGGGATAAGTGTCGTCTTCGTTGCTGTACGTGGTGAATCTGAACGTTTTGGTCCAAACATAAACACAACACGGTTCACATGATGTGCAACCTTTGGAATAGTGAGTGCCAATTTGCTGAGTTGTTTCCACTCTGATTCTAGAGGAAATTTACCAGTGGAAATGGCAGCTGCATACGCATATGTTCGACCGTCTCCCTGTACTCCAACGGTGCGTAGTGGAAGCAGACAAGAAGCAGGTTCAAGACTTTTGATGTCATCAAGCAGTGGCAGTACCAAATCCATACTGTTTTTTCCAGAAAATATTTTTCCCACTATTTCCTCTGTTAAATCATAGAATTCATCCTTATAGGGTATACCATTGCTGCACAGCGTGCGAATAGCGAGACCAGGTCCAGGGAATGGTTGTCGCTGCACCAAATGTGATGGAATTCCAAGCCTCAAACCGAGTTCCCGCACTTCATCCTTATGGTAATCACATAGTGGCTCAATGATTCGACCAGCATCACGCAGTTGACGAACCACAGCAGTGTCATTGTGGTGCGTTTTGATAGCATCAGCTGTCTTACTGGCATATGATGAACCGGATTCAATGAGATCAGGACGCAAAGTACCTTGAGCAAGAAGCAGGTTGTTAACATCAAGTTGAAGATTTTTAATAACAGCGTCGCAAACGGTCATAAAAGTATTGCCAATAATAACACGTTTTTCCTCAGGATCTATTACTTCACAGAGCTTTCCTGTTGTATATGATTCACGGTTACGCTTGGCTGGCATCTCTGTTGTCGCCTGTGCAAATTGTTCGCGTGCGTCAACCAAATTCACATGAACTCCAGCTTTCTCCAACGCGGCTACAACTTCTTCACTTTCTCCGAGACGCATGAATCCGTGATCAATATGTACACAGACCACACGATCAGGACCCAGCGCCTTGAGGAGAAGAACTGCACAAACTGTGCTGTCCACACCACCAGATGCAAGACAAAGCACTTTTTGTCCTTTAGAAGTTCGTTCACGAATCATTCTTAGTGCCACTTCTTCACGATCTTCCATAGTAAAGGTAAAATGACATTCACAGAGAGACAAGAAATTTTTAAAAATCTGCATACCGTTCTCTGTAAGCTCTACTTCTGGGTGAAACTGTACACCAAATAGGGGAAGTTCATGGTGTTGTACAGCTGCAATAATTTCGGCACTGCTACGTGCAATGACATCAAGATGAGGACCTGGATCAGTAATAGAATCACCATGTGTAAGTAATACTTTTTCCTTGGAAGAAAGACCATGAAAAAGTTTAGAAGTAGAATCCACTGATATGATATCTTGTCCATCCTCCCGTACAGCCGCTCGTCCAACACTTCCACCAAAGGCTCGTGCGAGGAGCTGCATGCCATAGCATATCCCTAGAAGGGGTTTTCCAACTTCAAAGAGATCTTCATTAAACACTGGAGCATCGGCATCATGTATGGAACTTGGCCCTCCGCTGATTATAATACCTTTAATTAATTTATCATTTCGAAGCGTCTCGGTAGGGGTGTTGAGTGGCATGATACGGGATTCTACACGCAATTCACGAATTTTTCGGTCAATTACCTTACCATACTGAGAACCGGCGTCAAGAATGACGATATATTCCTGTGTACTGGGTGTGTGCTCCATTATTCCCTTTTTTTTCTCTTGACACGCTGTAGAGACAAGATACAGAGATAAAAAAAGAAAACCAAAACAAAACAAAATAAACATCTACGTACGGCGAAAATGCAATGTAGCATAAAAACTGAATATATATATATATATATATATATATATATATATATATATATATATATATATATATGGATACTTCTGATAAAGAGTAAAGGGGAAGGCAGAATGATGGAAACCCCCAGAAGAAACAAAAAAAAAAACACAGAGAAACAGATAACAAGATCTATTTCGTCTGGATCCATTTTTTTCTTCTTTTTAGTGTTTGCAAAGAAGTTTATTAGAGCACTTTCAACTCATCAAAAATGGTTTTTCAAGCAGCCAATCGCTTCAGAAATACACGAAGGTAGCGACCACCAAACTCCATACCATTCATGTTACCTGCCGCAGCCACTGCGTCCTCCGCCTCTTCATACTGAACCTCAGCGGTGCACTCGCTGTCAATCGTACCAGCTGAACCGCGTGTGTCGAAGGCGTTAATATCACCAAACGAAGCGCAGATTCGCAAAAGTGACTGTTCATCATAATCAGAACTAAGAGAACGAATGCAAATACGACCAGACATTAGAAGAAGAAATGAGAACACAGTCCTCTTTTACCTGCTTCTCTTTTCCTTTTTTTCTCGTTCCGTGAATCTTGGATACCCGTATATGTGTACCTATCACCTTTTTAGAGAAAGATTGAAATACGTAACTAAAAGCAAAAAGATGGAAAAGTAATTTGTAGTATCGGCAGCCGTAGAGTCAAAATAATTATCAAACAAAAATAAAGGAAAACAAGCACAGCACAAGAAAAGGAAAATCAAATATATATAATCCCACTCAAATATCTAAGGTATCTAGCGAAAGAAAAGAATAATATGCGGCATAAAGATGGGGTGTAGTACCTCTACCTATATAAACTAATCGGCGTGCACCGCTTACTGAATCTGCAATGTGAAGAAAGATATGCACGCATACATATTTTACCATTTTCATATAACCCTTTAACGAGATAGTCTCTCCCTCTCTCTCTCTCTCAGTAACTCCAAACTCTAACAGGAGATGAGAGTTCGAAGTGCGTCCAACTCTTTGAGGTAGTCTTCGCAGCTAAGATTGTTCGCCTCCCTGACAATCTCCGCCCACGTCCCTTGTTCCTTCTCCGCAACCGCAGCTTCTTCACACAACCACTTGCGTGCATCGCTCTTCTGCTTCCACTCACGCATTGCAACTTCAAGGGCCCATGATTTTTTCTCAGACTCAGTTGCTGCCTCCATATCAGCAATCCTACTGCGTAATTGACGTGTCTTCTGTTGGTGATCCATATTCTCCTGCTGCTCAATAGCCTCAAGCTTTTGAATGGTAAAAAGAAGTTGTTGTTTACTTTCCTCTCGCACTTCCCGGAAGTCCCGCAGACGCTCTCTAGCGCCTTTATCTTTTTCTTCCATTTCTTGTAGTTGGTTTTTGACAAATTGTTTACGCTTATTTAAAACCCTCCAGTGCTCCTCATTCCGTAAACGACGCTCATCCACCTTTTGCTGAAGCTCTTGCGCCTCCTTTTCTATGCGGGCAAGTTCCTCCTTCTTAGCTGAGACCTGTGCCCAAACCAAAGAAATTGTGCTTTGAATGTTCGCCTTCTCGAGATCCCAATCTCGCACGGTCTTTGCGTGCTGCGCCTCCATGTCGTTCAGGGCGGCGCGTGTTCTCTCGAGTTCTTCATTCTTTTCTTTGAGTGTGCTGCTCAGACCGCGCCACGTCTGTATGAGTTCTTTCACCTGCGAGCCCTCCATCGCACAGTGCTTGTGTGTGTGTGTGTGAAACCGCTAGCCTACACTTTCATGAGAAGGGATATGGGGATATTTGAGAGAAGAAAAAAAAAGAAAAAAAACAAATGAAGGAAGGAAGATATATACACAAGAAAAAGAAAAAAAGTAGAGTAGTCAAGACATACTTGAAATATTTAACTCCTTTTTTTCCTCAAGTTCGTGAACGACACAAGGAGTAGCAAAGGTCTGCTCCGATACAACGTACCAAGCATACTTATTGAAACAAAAGAATCTTTACCCTCAGTGTAAACACAAAATAGCGTTATATATATAATGCACAAAGAAAGAGTAAGATAAATATATCCGCATAGACTTTTATTTATGCATAAAGGTCTTTATCTGTGAAAATATTGCAATAACCACATTGATTTCTCCCTGCAGTACATTTCACGGTTTTATGCACCTATTTCACTTTTTGGCTTCTATCAGCTTCTCTTTTCTTGGTAAGTTGTGAACCACACACAAAAAAAAAAAATAATCGTTTTCAATGACATTACCAAGAAAAAAAAATAAAACAAACAAGGTCAGTCATCGCAGTCTTCTTTTTTTTGCTTTTCTTCCTTTTTTTTTTGTTTTGTCTGCTCCTCAGTGCAGCCAGTAAGAAACCATGCACTTATTGCACAGACCTGTAATGGTTGCTACCAGCGATAGCTGTAAAGAGTTCAGTGACAATGGCAAAAAAAGGAAAGAAAAACGAAATATTAATAATAAAGAGTCATAATCCTCCTGACCGTTTCATTTACAAAAAAAATTCAGAGTTTCTTCTCTTTTGACTGCTCTCCAGTCAGAAATAACAATAAGAACCTTTGCTGATTTTCTTTGAGTCGTTTTTTTTTTTTTCCTTCTTCTGTTTACTACTCCACTACATCTTCTTGCGATCGCATTCCATCACACTCATGTTAGTAGTTGTTATGACTGCTTCTCGTTCTTCAATACCGTTACCGGTATGGAATCGAAAATAAAAATAATAAAAAAAAGCCTTCTTCTTTTATATGTTTCTGTCTTTGGCGTTGTTGTAAACAATGTCCTTTCTCCCCTCATGAATTTCATCATCTTCTTGTTGCTGCTGATTGTGGTAGCTTCGATCACGAAATAGTTATCTTTTAACTATTCAACTTCTTCCATTATGGGAAAAACTTTAGGCAATGGAGCCACCAGGTGAATCATAACATAAGGGAGAAAAAATGAAACAAACACACACAAGTCTACACTCACAAACAGAAATAAAGAGAAGTATTCACATCTGTGTGCACAAAGATATCAAAGAAAATATAATAGAGAAGAATATTGCAAGTATGAAGATGTAAAATATTTTTGGTTTTTTTTTCTCTTATTCTTCATTTCGCTTCTCAAACCAACAGCCTTTCTTTCTTTTTTATTTTCCTCTGCACTTTACATCTTCATTCTTGTTGTCCATTCTGCCTTTAATAATAATAAAAAACTGCGGAGTACAAGACACTGCAGCATGACGAGAAATAACACTAACGATAAAAGAAGAAGAACCCCACATAAAGGTCTATTTTATCTCATCCTTCTGAAGCATAGGTGATAAATCGATTTCAATAACTGTTTCTCTAATGAATACATTGATTCTTCCTCTCCATTTTTTTTTTCCTTAGAGAGTTATCAGTGAAACAAGTTACCCCTTCTCTATTTACACTCTTCCACACTCTTGCAAATGCATTGCAGAAATAGAGTACCCAAGAACATCTTTGTTCTTCTTGCCGCTGTTTTAACGAAGAGGAAAGAAGTAAGAAAAAACAAAAAAGAGACACCAATATCAGAAACACCTCAAAAAAAAAGCAAAAAAAACCTGAATTTTGAAGTTTATTCGCTACCGATCGCAAAGGGTGACTCGCACCACTTAATAGAGCAAATGTTTCTTTTTGCTGCTGCTGCTGTTAATAGTTGCTTGCTTGATCTCAATAAGCGCAGAATCACAAAAAGAAAAAAAAGTCACCGCAGCAACAGCAACAAAACAGAAGAAAAAGCTGTAATGCAGTCTGTCTACGTAGAAAGTTTTATAAAATAAAAGAGACAACAGAAAATCGAAAAAAAAAGGCAAATATGAACGTGTCACAAGCAATATGAGTATTCATTTCCGATGTTAATTTATCTATAAAAGCAGAAAAAAGAAAAGGAATTTCTTCTCTCACCCCTGTATGGCTACTGGACTCGAATTCGTCTGTGCATCCGCACGCACACAAAATAAACACACACAATTTTTCCCTCTTCACTCTCGCTTCATCTCGCCTATTCGCTTGCATGACTGTTTCGTGTTGGTGTGATGTGTTAAACAATACGATCTGCATTCCTCACCGCTATTAGGGAGAAGGAAAAGAAAAAATAGAAGAGAATCGGCAAAAGTAATGAAGAAAATGAGAAAAAACATCCGATGTAAACAAAAAAAAAATAACCAAAGCCCAAAACAAATGATGATTCTGGTGCATACGCCGATTGCTGCTGAACCTCCCATTCTTATCATATTAATCTCATTCTCATACATTTCTCTCTTTCTCTTTCTTGCTCTGTGATTTTCCTTTTCATATTTTCTTCTTTCAACACTAGGTTCTGGATTCAAAGGTATCATTTCAAACCCCCACAAGTTTTTTATTTCCACCTTTTTCCTTTCCTCATATCTGCACATATACAGAGAAACATGTACATAGAGATGGGGAAAAAGTTGTAAATATATTTCTGTACGAAAATTATAATACCTTTCATACTTCCCAGCAATAAGCACGTGTATTTCAAATGACTTTCTACATTTCTTATTTATTTTCTCTGTTCTACACTACAACGTGCTTTATTTCTACTACATTGCTGTCATACGTCTTTCCAAACAAATAACCTGAACTTCCAGAATATTTCATAACCCCTGAGTTCAGGTAACAGAAAAAGAAAGAATTCCTGTTTACTACACCCGTATGCAATGGGAAGCACAAGGCAAATGTACGAAAAGCATGCGAATTTAATAATAATAATAATAATAATAATAATAATAATAATAATAATAAATATAAACAGAAGGTTTCACAGCAAATTTAATTGAAAAATAAATACTGCCAATCGCTTTCATTTTCCTTTTTTTCAAACGGAGTTTGCCACATACACTAGAAAGGATAGAGTACAAAAGGGGTAGTAAGGCAAACAGTAAATACTTTTCTTTTTTCATCCTCCTTTGGTCCTCCATCTATCCCAAATCATGGTCATTTGCTACATTCCCTCTAGTATGGCATCACAAATATAGGTGACACAGGGCTTAACTGGCCATCTGGTTGCGGGAACATTAATGTATACACTGGCTGCGGCTACCGGAGACTATCAGACCCAGGTACTACGAATAGCTGTGCCCCCATTGGGCTAAAGCAAGACAAACTTTCAGGTGATAAAAAGGGTTATTGTTGTTGTTGTTGTTGTTGACGTGGTTGTGGCCTCGGTGGGCCCAAAGGTGTTTGTTCTGCTTGCGCTATATTTGGTGGAAGCATCACATACTGATTATTAGTCAAGTAACTTCCGTATGAGTTATTTTCTCTAGCGTGATAACGTGGTTGAGTTGTAATTGATGCCCCAGGGGATGTAGGCAACGAAAAGGTGAGTCCATGACGACTTGTCTCTGATGAATCACCGAGGCTTTCAGCAACAGAAGCACTCTTCCCTTTTTTACCAGCATGGGACGGAGATGAGCTGTTGCAACTCTTCCCACTGCTGACAGAAGTGTTGTCCTCCAACCCGTTTGTTTCACAGGGGTCCCTGTAGTGCACAACATGTACAAACTAACAGCTTGGGCCGAAGCAGCACACCCCGTTCTTTGCAAAGTTTGCGCAGTGCTGCAGTGTAACAACAGGTGGCTCATTGCGCAGCAAGCGTTCGTAGTGATCACGCAGCACCTTTGTCACAAATATCCACCCGCTGTCGTACTCCTCCACGGGCTTCGGGTTGTTTGGTAATGCCACGTGGAACGTGACACCACGCGGGAGCGTCGCTGCGGCCCAGACGGGTGTCCATCGAGAGTATAGTGTGTGGCTCAGCAGCACATTAGATGGATGTTGTTGTTGCTGCCGCGATGTGCCGTCCTTTGCGTTTACTGCTGTTGGGATCCGTTCGCGTTGGTCAGCACACCAAAGGCGGAGGCGTCGAGAGCGCAATCGGTGCTGAGTCCACAGTGCACCTCACGACAGAGAAGGCCGTTGCTGCAGTGCTGCTGCTGGTTGAGTGCGGTACAAAGAAACAACTTACTGTGGAGCTTATTGGGTCCCCAACGAGTGTAATCGTAGAGATAACCCAACACACCACGCGTAAGAAAGACACGTTCAGATAACACTGCATACATATTGCGCATATCATGCATGAGAAACCACAAATAAAATCCCTTCGGCAGTGTGCGCAGTGCGAGTTCCTCGTCTGGTATTTCCGCGAGCTCCTGCACGGACGGCACCTCCACACACAACCACCGCCTGTTGCGCCCCCTCTTTCTGGTCATGGCTTGGTGATTGACACACGTATAAGTTATATATATATATATAGCTGTGAGTATATTTAGGGGCTTCTTAGGCTTAGGGATTTTCTGCCTTCGGAAAATCCATTACTGCAGAACGATAAAAAAGGGACAAAAAAAAGAACGGAAACGAGCGCGGAGGCTCTGGGTAAGTAAATTAAAGAAAAAATAATATACAAACAAATAAACGAGTTGAGAAGGGGAAAATTCTACCATTAAAATGTGGTGCCTGAAATTGCACACCTAACTTTTTCTTCCCGCTCCATTCTTAAACGAAATGAGAGGGAAAAAGACGATTTCCGCGAGTAATACACCAGAATACTTATCTCAACTGTTAAACCTAAGAAAGAAAAGAGAAAAAAGAAGAGAAAATAAAGAAAGAAAAGATTTCACTATACATGCAATTATTCCTATATCTATAAAAATGACAGAAATGTAATCTGTAGTATGCAAACACATATAGGATCACATAAGAACAATCAAATTCGTCACATATCACATACAGAAAAGGACCAAAAACAGGAGAGATTCTTTCCCCATCTGCATTACACTGAGAAAATAGTTACTTCTTTCACATTAATTATTGCACCGTAAACCGCATTGCACAAGGAGGAGATAATCTAAGGAAAAGAAAAACTGGATATAGAAGTGGTTCGCCGTGTAGCTTCTGGGAACAATAATAAAACCGCGAATACAATCATTGTGTCCACGTTGAAACAGATGAATAACTGCAGAAGATGAACAAGGAAGACTAGAACGTCAATGGAGTGTTATACCGCGTGTAATCTTGGGCGGATTAACAAAAATCTAAACATTGTGCAAACGAAAGATAAAAATATATTACCCCTCACACCAAGTTTTTTTTTTCACATTTTTCCCTTTCCAAGATACTCCGCCTTTCTCCGACAATCCCTTGTCAGATAAATTCAGCACATGTCGGTTTAGTGAGCAGGTTCAAATATTCAATGGGGTGATAACAACATACTTCCCTCGACAATATCTACTATGGTGTCGCCAAACTTATCCACAGACACATACATTATATAGTACAGAGAGACAGGGATACGGCGCTCTTGTGCGTACTAGAAACATTTTGAGTCATCCTACTCTTTGGTATTTCTTTATTTTACTTTTTTCCCATTTAAACTCTCTACACTTTTTTCCCCTGCTTAATTCATCCATTCACTCAATGCAATAATCCTTTTTTTTCTTTTGTTTTTAGTTCCCAAACGTCCTTTTTTTTTTTTATCCTTTCCATCCCTAACATTACTTACGCGTCGTTGGCCACATTGAGTCCATCCTGTATATGCGTCACTTTCTTTACCAACTCCTTTCGTCTGAGACGCCAGTCATCATCCAAATCCTGTAAATTGTCCGTTCGGAATAAAATACGCATTAACTCCTCGTAATAACCGCGACGAAGCTGCAGCGGCATTTCCTTCTGCTTCTGCTCGTACTCCTGTACCGATGATACTATATTCGACACATCTGTCTCAACCTCCAGAAGCATCACTTTGCTTGGGTTGCTGAATTCACCTGATGCAAAGAATAAAGTGTACACACCTGCCGTATTGGGATTAAGTGATATCACTGACAATGGTGGACCACCAGAGCGAATGCCACAGGAACTGAGACGCATATCTGATCCACTTAACACCTTTCCACGAAATACTATTTTGCTGCCTGCTAGTCGTGGTTCTTGTGCCACAGCAAGTAGTAGAAGATCAGCAATAGTGGCATCTTCCGATAACTCCAAGGCAATACTCTTGTCCAGTGCTGGAATGATACATTTTAGAGGTATCATGGGTCCCTTAGTAGGTTCTGAGGCCTGATCGGGGGGTGTCGTATTGTTCTCTCCAACATCATCAGCTTCAATACCACTAAGGTTGGAATTAATATTAATATCATTATTAGTGCTGTTGTTATTTTCATCTCTGGGTGTCCTTGAAGGGTGCTTGGGTGTTTGTGCCGCAGACGTCATTCGTGACCTCTCACTCTTTGAGGCTTCGTTCTCCCCATGGTTATTTTGACCAACCGGGAGTGGGAGAGAACTTGGCGAATTAGCGCTGCTATTAAAGGTACTATTAGCGCTACGGTATGGGCTTCTCATGGGTGGTGACGATTGACGCGGGATTGTCCTCACCGGCTCATCACCTCGATTTTGCCGTTCTTTTGTTCTGGCACTCCGTGGAGTTCTTGATCCGCAAGAAAGCTGGGAATTCGATCCCGTTCGGCTGTGTAGCGTCCGAGAACTGGTAAATTGCTGCTGCTGTTGTTGTTGTTGTTGTTGTTGTTGTTGTTGTTGTTGTTGTTGTTGGCTTTTTTGATGACCCTGTTGTCTTGATTGTGGATTTCCGTCATATTGCTGTGTGCGCTGCTGCTGAACCGATTGTTGTTGTTGTTGTGGGAATTGATGTTGCGGAAGACGGGTGGTCGGGTTGTGACGTTGTTGTTGTTGTTGATGATTGCAGGGAAGGCGTTGGGACTCTTGTTGTGCGAATTGTTGCTGTTGTTGTTGTTGTTGTTGTTGTTCTCTATGTGCCCCAAATGAATCGAATGAAGACGGCGCTCGTGTCTCGTGGAACATATGTCTGGAATCCGCAGGAGTCACAATAACAAGTGATCCATATGGAAACTCCTCCACATAAGAATCATCCCCAACAACAGAAGTATTATACATAAGACGTGTAGATGGGGGGTAGTCATACTCTTGAATGAGAAAAGTACGCAATTGACCAACGGTACAACCTGCTGGAACCGCAAGATCAACAGTTTCACCACGAACAGATCTGATCTGAACACGAACTTGTGTGCCACCAAACAAATCACCACAATACGTCATCGAACAGATCACACACACACACACACACCAATTCACCACCCTTTTCTATTTTCTTCTATTACTACCACTCCTTTTTCTTCTAATAAAAGGTACGCTACAATAGCGGGTAGTATGATAGACTATACAAATTATATAAGTTATATACAAAAATTTGGATTATTTCTCCCTGTCTCTTTCTTTCTCTCAGAGTATAAATAAATAAATATATATATATATATATATATATATATCAAATAAGGAGGGAGATAAACCTAAAAAAAGTCCAAAGAAGAAATAAAAGATAATTAGGCACAAGTTGAATCCAAAGCACAAGAGAAAAAAATAAAAACACAATAGGGAAATAATATCAAATGGCCATAAAGATATCAAAGGTGACAACCAGTGGTTGTCAGGCAAGACTACCATAAGTGACGGGCTGCTGCGGGGCACGGTATTCCTTTGCGTATCGCAACACAACGTGCTCGAATGTATCGCCGGGGTCGAGCAGCGGTTCAACGTACGCCCGAAGCGCTGCTGCCTCCCAGCGGCCGCAACGCAACGCGAAAAGACGCCGAACGCGACGCGACAGTTCGGCCGGCAACGACTCGTGCGGCGCCCATACAACTGAGGACGAACCAAAACCAAAACCAACACTGCCGTTAGCGTTGTTGTTGAGATTGCGGGGTTCGCCTGACACAATGACGGCGCCGTTCAGCAACGCTAGGAGGGCCAATGGCTGTGTACGGGGCGGGGCGGCGCCGCATGAAAAGAATGACATGGGAATGCGATCGACCCAGGCGTTGTAAAAGCGCTCAAAGGTAAGTGACGGAAAGGGCCGCAACCCCTCCTCGTCCTCCCCACCATTATCCTCCCCAGCATTATCTATAGTAATAGCAGTGGTGGATTCATCCGCGAGTATTGTCATGGCTGCAAGGGCCTGTAGTACTTTCTTTGTTTGCATCAATGCGGCCGCTGCGGTCTCATCTGGAGCTGATGGTTCTCTCTTGCCGAACACCGCCCGCACGGCGTGGAGAACAACGGAGGGGTACACGGCGGGGCACAAGTGCGACT
This sequence comes from Trypanosoma melophagium, assembly GCF_022059095.1. Taxonomy (NCBI): domain Eukaryota; phylum Euglenozoa; class Kinetoplastea; order Trypanosomatida; family Trypanosomatidae; genus Trypanosoma; species Trypanosoma melophagium. The sequence goes on along the minus strand of NW_027125140.1, from coordinate 198,176 downwards.
CGGCGGCCTCCCACGTGGCGGCCTCAGCGCCTTCAAAGAAAAATAACACCGCCTGCAGTGCTTCGCGTAGTAGCGACGGGTCCAGCAGGCGAACACAGCCACAGTGTACAATGGCTCCAGCATCTGAAAGCATATCCGCCAACTCACGTGCACTACAGCGACTAAGAGCCACAAGCTGCGGAAAGGTATAATGTCTGTGATGTCTTTTGTTACTAACATTATTTCTAACCACTGACGACGCTACAAGACTAGGATCAGTGCTCAGCCGGGAGTTTTCCTCATCTCTGTTGGTATTTCCATCGGCTTCAAGTTCTTCAATAGTAATGGGATCCTTCTCTAGTAAGAGTAAGGCGTCACGGTACGCCCGGGCGGGTTTTGCCTCAAAAATACGCTCTGCTGCACAAACTACTACATGCTTCTTTTTGTTGCTCAATCCGGCTGACTCTTCGGCGCAGTTTTTTGTGCGAGGGGTGTGTGCAAGAACCTCAGCGTCACTCTCAGTCATTGGACGTTCTTCAGCGAGAAGTAGCATGTTAGAGTACTCTACACGTCGAACACGAAATGTTTGGGCATCATTACAAAGAAGCAGTTGATCTTTTCCTTTTATCATCAACAGTGTTCTGTCAACTTGCTGAGGATTACTAGAATCTCTCCCAAATTCTCCAAGAGAACCACTTTCCTCATTTTTATCTTGTGTGCGTGATGCGACCTTTTCCCTCAGCTGCTGCACACACCGGGCGTCCACCGCCAGCAGACGGTACTCGCCGTGATCCGCGAAGTCGGATCGCAGCGTGACGTACTTCATGGCCGTAAAAGATCCTCTAGGAATTCTTCGACCCTACAAATTTATGCACATAAAGCAAGAGTCAAAACAAAATCAAAGAAGAAAGAATAATAATATTAATAATAGAGTTATGAGGACGATGCTGGAAGGAGTCCAATGGCACCTGTGCCATATGATCAATAGAGAAAACAAAGATGAAATGTTAAAGGGGAGAAAAAAAAAAACCAGCAGTCACACGAATAAAAATGAAAAGAAGGCAGATGTGCATTAATCTGCGGAGCCAGTAGAGTTTTATGGATGCTCTTGCGCTCCTATCTACAGAGTTATACATATCCATGTATATAAAGAGAAAGTGTGATATGGATAAAGAAACATATCTGCCTCAGTGTTTAAACACAGATATTTATGTGTGTCAATGAAAGCTTACAACGTACAATTTCTCACCTGTTCATTCTTTGTTAAAATCTCCTGAGTCAAAGAAGAATAAAATAAAAAACAGTGAAATAAGGAGAAACCAAACAAACAAAAGCAAAATAAAGACTTATTTTAACGGCTTGGATGTTTCATCTTTCCACATCTGTCCACACACAAAGAATCACTTCCATCTTCCATTTACTTCTATTACTTTATATTCTTTCCGCTTCTTTCCCCTTACAATGGAGGTATTCGTATTATAATAAGAAAAAGAAAAAAGTTTAATAATAATAACAATAATAAAAGAAAAAGATGTGGCACCTGTTAAAAAAAAAAAAGAAAATATCCGCATCCATTATATATATATATATATATATATATTCTTTTATAACTTTTCTTTCATTTTTCGCTCAGCAGTTTCCCTGCCCAGACTGCACAACGATGGCGTAAAGAAAAAAAAAACAAAACTCATTAGGGAACGATTAAGTAAAAAAAAAAAAACGAAAAAAAAAACGAAGGGAATAAATAAATGAATGAGTGAAAAAAGAAAAAAAAGGCTCTTACTTACTTTCAATCAACTTCTTACTCCCTCGGAAGCATTTATTTCTCGCTTTCTCTCTTTATCTTATACTCCTCATTTTTGTGTCGTCTATATATTCGTTATTCGTACAGGTTGTCTTTTTGTTTTTCCTTTGCACATATGCGACGTTGTGTTTATCTGCAGAATTAAAAAACGAAGTGTATAAATAAATGAGATTCAACTTGAAAAAAACTCATGGACGGTATCTCTTTTACTGTCTGTATGAGAGTGTACACGTCGACATGTATTCAACTCTCTGCGCCTATGTTCATTATACGGGACACGAAATGAGTGAGTCCTCTTCTTTCTAACCTCCCACGTACGTAATTATTACACATTTTCAGTAATTAATCTCACTCTTATACGCATCCCTAGTACGAGTGCTATTGTCCTCCGCGTTCTCTCTCACCCTGTGAAAGGCCAAAGAGAAACACAGAAACACACACACACACACACACATACGCGTCCAATAGGGGTGAAAAGAGCGATCTCAATAGAGCAATAAAAGGATGACAATAATAAAAATAGCAAGTGTAAATGCTAGTTGCTCATTGTATGTGGCATTACAAGCTGACTTTTTTTCTTCTTATTTTCTTCCCATACGCTTCCGACAAAAACGAGGCAAAAATACTTTTGAATTTATTGACGGTTAGAATACATCTTCTTCAGTATCTCGTTATTCATTTACTTCTATTTTTTTTTTCGATTTCATGTTTTTGTTACTGTTACTGTTGTTATTGTTGTTGCTATTTTCACTGCTGATTATTCAGAGTATGCGATTTCCTTTCTATATGACGTACCCCAATGTTCTTACCTTTATCTTTCCCCCCCCCCTTCCTCTAATTACTCTCTCGAACTTTCATTTCATCATTTTGCCTATATATATTCAGCAAATATCTTCCTTTCACCATATTATTATTACTGGGATTATCTTTTTTATCATTAATATTATTACTTCTGATGCCGGAAACAGGACTACGAATTAGGAAAGAATACGACAAAAACAAAAGAGATAAAACCGCACGTGATGGCAAAATAAATGCATATACAAATAGATATAAACGATTAAAAAAAAAATAATCGATGTCTGGGCAGTTATGTACATGAATAAATAAACAAAATAAATAAAATGAAAACATACAGATAGAGAAAATACCTAAAACTAGAAGAACAAAGCTTTCATCATCTTCATTTTTTCCACCGTTGCTGAACACTTACGCTGTATGCCCAGATCGATTACAGAACCTTATTTATTTTTCATTTCTCACTCAAAACCACTCATTTTACCGTTCCTGCTGATCCGTACCAAATAAAGGAGAAAAGAAATTACACATTTAGTTCAACGAATACAATAGAAACAAATGGAAAATGAATAGCCGTAAATGCTGCAATTAAAAGAGAAAGAAAAACACTGAGGCTGCCTTATTCCATTCTGTCAATCAAACACCACCACCATTACGCATTGAGAGAGTTATTTAATATCGGCAGGGAGCGCGTACGCGGATGTTAGTTGGTTTTGCTACAGAAGGAGTGTAAGAAAAACATAAAAAAACATAAAAAAAACGCACACAGGGGAAGAAGGCGCATAAGAAAAAAAAAAGCCAGAAATCAGAAAAAGAAAAGCAATAATAAACAAACAGATCAATGGTAAAGGAAGAAAAACAAATAAAAAAAGAGAAAATATCACTACAGACTCTCTATAATATCTCCCTCACTTTTTTTTTTCGTCTTTCTCTCTGTTCAGACATGTATACTCGTGTTTATTTTTTCGTTTGTGTGTGTGTGTACGTGGGCGGTATCACCGCAGGGATAGCAACCATTTTTAATGACCACACAAATATACACAAAAAAGAAATAATCCGTGAGTATTTGTCTGTCCGGTACAACAAAAAAAGTCTCCTACTGCAAAAGGCGTTACAGAAGAAAGCACAGAAAAACACGCAACACAAAAAGGAATTCAAATAAAATAATAGCTTACTTCCTCAAGTAGAAAAGACAATTGAACGAATGAAAAAAAAAAACATGAAAACAATAGGAAATAATCCTTCTCTCCCTATTCCACTCTCTCCCGCTCTCTTTCCGCCTTTAAAATAATAGTAGGAATAGAAGTGTGTAAGACTGCGCAACCATGAAGAAAAATAAAAAAAAAACGCAAGTTAATAATGAGAAAACCCTTGGAAAAGGTTATCACACCCCGTCTAAAGAAAATATATATATACCCGGAAGTACGTATATACGATCGCTGCAGGGCACATTAATTTTTCTGAAGGCAATGAGAGAAAAAGGGAGATTTCTTAGTAAAGTTATGCTTTTATAGTGAACAAACAAAAAGTAACAATCAAATAAGGAGTAATTCCAGGATAACTGACCAAAAAGAACAAAAAAAACAGCATTTTTTTTTTTTTATTGATTTCATTCTTTTCTTATTTTTCTGTTTAATTACAATTATATATATATATATAATACCCCTTTTCTTTTTCCACGGTTATCAATTATTCATATTGTATAAGTTATTCTCCTGCTCCTCTTTGTAAATGGTTATTTTCTTATTTTTTCGCATCCGGGTAGAGACCTCGCCTCAAGGCGATGTGGGCCCACAACCAAAAAAGAAAAGTTGGCCCAACTCACGTCACCCCTTTTACGATGCAAGGAAAAATACAGTTCTTGTTCTCCTTTTCTATAGACTTATAATCATGCGTTCATAGTTAAACATAAGATCCTTTTTTTATTAAGAGGTATTCATAGTTATCGATGAGTTTCTGTTTCTTTTGATTGCTTTGTTGGGGATTTTGCTTATCTACCTTTGTCGCACTTAGCTCAGTTATTCCCTATCCAAAGATAATTCCAGAGAAAAACGGTACCTTGAGAAGCTTATTTACACATTAGGCACCGTACTGTAGCTTAAAGGGAAGCATTTTATTTTTATTTTTTTTTCCCCTTTTCAGCAATTTTTTCTTTTCTTTTGTTAATAAAGATCTACAGCATCATCATGTTAATTATTTCTTTTTTTGGTTCTTTATCCATGTGTTTCTGTTTACAACGACCGGGGCTACTCAAAAAGGGCAGCAGAACATCAGTTTCTTTTCCATCCTCGTCATAATCATTCCCTTCATAAAAACAAATCTCCTTCTCACATGTGCATAGTGGATAAATCATTAAAGGTCGGTATTCTTATTCCCCCGTAATTTTCTGTTTTTTTTTTATAATGTAAAGGGTAAAAAAGAAAAAAAACGGAGGACTACTGTTTCTCCATTACTTTTCCCCGGTGATATATCAAAGCCAGTAACATACATACACAAATATATATATATATATATATATATATCCATCTCTACCTTTATTCCTATATTTATTAACGCACTGATATTTTCTTCTTATTCATTTAGTGGTATGAGGAGGCATCTCCGTAAGGATTATGCCGCTGATAATTCGGTGAGTTTCGAGACGGTGGGGCACCCAGTGGACGAAGCAGTGGTCCTGTGAACGACATCCCCTCACCTTCGTCCATACTCATTTGCTTCATGCGGTCACTGAAAGACTGACGAATACGTGCCATACTGCCCATAGAGCCGCATCCACTGTCGGCACCCGGGAAGGGACTGCTCGGGTGTGTACCTCCGTAATGTGCATTAATACCACTATTATGGTGGCCATTGTTAAAACTGGCCGCAGTAAAGCTGTTCGCATTGAAGGACTGTGCGGCGAAGTTACTTTCGTCTGGATGACTTCCATAAGGTGGCTGCGGAAAGCTACCATTGGGGCATTTAAGTTCACAATTGCTATTGCGACTGGTGCGGCTGTTATTGATGGCATTGGTGGTGGCATTATTGTTGTTGTGGATTCCTCCCTTTCCGCGTACACGTGGCATAGGCACTGGTGTTGCGCTGATGTACTCATCCCCCTCTAGCGGTATCTCCCTGCATATGTGGAGGAAGCCGCACTCCTCTCCGAATCTGCACAGGCCACGTCTGTGTTCCCTGCAGACGCGGCCCTTTGGCACGTTCAGCTCATTCTCCCCGTGCTCGCTGTAAATCCCCCACAGACAGTTGGTGGGGCTGATGGAGTGCAGCCCAACGACGGTGGTCCCGACGTTCACGGCGAGATTAAACGGCAAGCCCTCGTAGTTGCACGGGGCGCCGTGGCGGTGGCAGCACGACGGCGTGTCAAGGGCCTCGCGGCGCAGCGACTCGAGCACATCGCGCTGCACGTGCACCTGAAAACACCGCGCGCCCTGCCGGCAGCGGCCGTCGAGGAAAAGGCGGCAGACGCCCGGCACGAGGCCGTCGTCGAGCAGCGCATTTGTGGGTTCCACCGCCGTGCGGGGAATGCGGAGTTTTGTGCTGAGATGATCGAGCGCCTCCACGTGCGTTGCAGGCGGTCGTGCAAAGGAACCAGACGACATGTTTCAGCCAGAGACACACACAGAGAAAGACAGATAAACAAATACAGAAGGTTAGATTCTGTGGGTGGTGGTGGTGATAGAGAATACACGGGGGAGTGTGTACTAGGAACAACACACTACGCCGCAACTACACCTACGCTAATCACAGTAGATATATTATATATGTATATACGGTACAGTGACTCAGGCTATTCCTTAAGTTACAAATGGGATTCTTTCTTCCTTGTGATTACTTTCACTCAAGAGAGAAATAACCTTTATTCCCTTTTTTCTTATTAATATTCTTTGCTTCTTTTGGATAGAGTGAATAGAAATAGAAGGCGATCTACCTTCTTGACTTTCCTTGAAATTCAGCGTAGTAGCCTTTATTCTTTCCCTCCTTAGTTTTTTTTTTTCTTGCGTTATTGTGTGTTGCCGTTGCCGCCACTGCTACAGTAAAGGCCACAGTAACACCTTTCTTTGACTACTAAAAGTATTCTCGCTCTTGCTCTTTTTTTGTCGTGTATTGTTCCTCTTTTAAAACACCACAAGACCTTATTATTTTTCACTTTTTGTTTCAATATTATGTCACTCTCTTTATTTTTTTTCTTTTCTTCACCTATTGCTTTCTCCACAAACACAGAAAAATAGAGAAGATATATTTATGTGTACGAGTATATAAATGTGCAAGTTTCCCCAATGAATGAACTACTGTAAATGAGAACAAGGGGTAAAATAGAAAACTTTGTAGAGGGAAAAAAAAACAAGAGAAAAGTATTTGCACGCAGAGTACAATATCATCAAAGAGTCAGTTTAATCATACAGTCAGATTACCAATAATTTTATTTTGTACTACGCTACGGATGTTCTTTTCTTGCAAGCCGCTACTGCTTTCTCACTGGGGTTATGCAAAAACAACCTGTTATTGTTATTCTCTTCCTTCTATTTTTTAGTTCATGTATCTATGTATACATAAATACACTCCTTTATGTGTGTATAATGGGTTATTTCACAAAGAATACCATTTTAAAGAAAGTTATATGGTTAAAAAAAAAACAGGCAGTGACGGTTCCTTCCACCCTCTTTCTTACTGTTACTGTACTTGTTTATACGTATTTTCACGCACGTATACACAAACACACAAATACAGAGAGAGAGAGAGAGTAGGTTATAGGACGCAGACCTTTATATATATATATATATATATATATATATATTCCTGCAGATGAAATAGTAGTAGCAGTATTCCTCTATTGGTTTCTTCATCCGCAAAAAAAAAAAACATAACAGCAGTAGTCTACCCTTAAAATACCACTACTGCCACCTTTCCCTCTCTCTCTATCTCACGGTTCTATGAGAGAATGAAATCTTTCATCCCCATGTTCATTCAATATATATATTTCGTGGCAAAGAAAAAAAAACAAAAACAAAAAAAATCGCACGAAAGATATGAATGAAGATACAAAGAAAAACTGGAAAAAAGAAAAAAAACAGCATTCCGCGCGAGAAATTATTGCAAAAGAGACAAAATACATTAAACATAGATTGGTCGTTGTGGTGCCTGTGGGTTCAACGGGCCAGATATAACAGCGCCACGAGCTACAATATTCATTATGGCGTCCTGTTCCTCACCAATACTATTATGTACTGCAACAACTTTTGACGCCAGCTTGAGTAATGCCTTGTGTTGTTGTTCTGTGTTCTTTGGCTTTGAACTTATCTTCCCGCGCAGTGTACGCTCCCACAGTGTCGCCATTACATCCATGAGACCTGTGTGTGCCGCCACAGTAAGGCAGCACTGCACCTGTTGCTGCCGTAATACATGTAGCGGAGGTGGTTGTAACGTACTATTACTGTTAATGTTGCTCTTGCTCTTGCTCTTGCTGTTATTGCTGTTGCTGTTGTTATTGCAGAAGTTGGCACTCACTATGGCATCCCTCATTCGTGCCATCAGCGGTACGTGGCGGCGCAGCGCAAGGAAACGGCTCGGAAGACTTCCGTCTGGCGAAAGTGAATTCGCCTGCAGAGACCGAATCGCAATTGTGAGGGATTTAGCAGCAGTCGTATTCTTCTTTCGCCGAAAGCAGCAGAAAAGTCCTTTCGACCGTTCAACAAGTTTGCTCTCATTTGGGGTACTATTATTATTATTATTATTATTATTATTATTATTATTATTATTACGGCTATCATTGTTGGGAATCAAACTACCGTGCATAACAGAGAAAGTGCCGCTCTTTGCACTACTGCACACTATCACCGCATGACCAGCACACCACGTAATCGTTTCTCCTCCACTAATTTCTCCCTCTGTCGTCACTCCATCACTAACGTCATAACATGCTTCAATGTATAGTGTGTCCGTTTTGCTTCCCGCAAAGAAAACGCGGTCAGTTTCACTCTTCCCAAATTTCCACTTGAAACCACCCTTCTTTGATGGCTTCACACTTACAACAGGAACCATCACCGCGCGCATCCAATCACCACCCGACGACTTTCGCGCACTCACAAGACAATAGCAACGGGCATCAGCCGGTACCGCCTCTGCAATCCGCAGCTTTGTAAGACCCACATCATAGTGCACATCATTCACAGTAAGTGGAGTCGTAGTTTCAAATTTATCGCCACCAGCAGCAATTTTGGGCACCCAGTCAACAATGCTGTGTTGTCCATATTGTTGTTGTTTTTGCGGATATTGCTGTTTTTGCATGACCAAAAAGTTCATATTCTCTTCGCAATTTAGAAGCGTGTCACGCAAGAGAGCATCCTCACCGGCACCCAAGTACCGCTCCTGGATGCGATGGTGTGCGGCCAAACGCTCAATTTGCTCCATCGGCTTCATCACAACCGCGAGGGCGTTCTCAACAATGACAGACTTCGTGTTGGGAACGGCAACTGGGGGCGGTGAGAGGAGTGTGGTAAGCAGCGGGGTGTAGAGAACAGAGCACAGTGAAGTTGGATCATGTACAGTACAGGCTTCCACACTAAGGCATACATGAATCATTGCCTCTAGTTGTTGTAACATGTTTCGGGCAACATTACGGGATATTCCCATCATTTTAGCCACAGGGCGGTTCCCAAGATAGAGATCACCCCTTTCCTCATCCCAGCAAACATCTACACTATCCATATTCAGTGCGCTGCTGCACACATCTACCACTATCTCACTTAATTGAGACTCAAGAGGAGGTGCATTCTGTCCAGTAGTAGTAGTAGAAGTAGTAGTTAACAAACTTCGTTGTGTGACACAGACTAATGGGAAGCGTGCTTTGGGAGAGAGAATATGTAAACTAATCGTAAAGTCACCAACGTCACGGTGCGCAATGCCACATCGACGAAGAATATCCAGTGTCAGACTCAATGAAACTTCACCTGACTGAAATTTATCATGTGCGCAAAACATAGATCTGACACGTCCAATAAGGCACTGCTGTGATTGATGGTTTAACAACGTTAATAAAGCATCACGCGGCAAGGGAAATGTAAGATCTTTCAGAATCAAAGCCCGTTCTTCTGTTGTTTCCACACCAACAGTTTTTAAAGCAAATTTCACGCTTTTCTTAATGAAATATCCAGTTGGAACATCAGTTGAGATGATAGTTGGCTTCTGTTTTTCTTCTCCTTTTTGATCCCCTTCTTTATCTGAACTAGTTTTAACCTTAACACTCTCTTTCTTTTTTGTTGACTTTGTTTTTTTATTCTTATTTGCTTCTTCTGCTGCTGCCGCCTTCTCTTCTGCTTCTTTACGCAGAACATTATGTTGTACATCGGAAAGGCGATCTACAATATGTGAAACTGTATCGTTTACAGAACCACAGGGTATGAAACAAGTATGCGGTAGTGCCCGCATACGTGGAGCCTCCTCTACGGGTGCACAAAGTGTAACCACTTCACGCACCGACACCGATTCTGTACCACCTATCGCCGTTAATGTTCGACTAGACCTTTCTGTACTTATTGTACGCTTTGTTGTGTTATCACCACGAGAGGTTTCATCACTGTACCTACACCAAGAGCTTTTATCATCTCCTATAAGCGAAGTAGTAGTGGAACTGGGGGTAGTAGTTACTCTTGAGGTTGAAGTTGAGGTTGGCAGCGTTTTTGAAGCTTTCAAGTCTGGGTACAGTGGTGGTAAATCTTTATGCAAACTATGACTCTTGGAAGACGAAGAACCACTTCTTCCGCGTGTGTCACTTGCCGTTAAACGCATCTCTGAATCTTCTGACTCTGTAGGAAGGGTAGAGCTATACCGGTGAGGCACCGAACCTGTGCTCTCCTTGCTGCTGTAAGAATAGGAATAGTAAGGGTAACTGTATGAGTCTTCATCAGTGGAACGTGTTATGGTGTCTGCATTCCTTTTCCCTATGGTTGAAGAAGACTCCGTGGTATACTCTGAACTCCCTGTCCTCGATGTTGGTGTTGACCCTGTACCCGAAAATGTACGTCCATTGGTTGAGTAACTATAGCTGTAACTGTAGCCATCACTCCCATCCCTAACACTGGAAGACCCTGTGTAAGTACCACTGCTGCTGCGATCCCCAGTAGTAATACTGTAGGATTCAGTGGTAAAACCCTCACTTTTATTGCTTCCAGATGTTGCACTATCCTGTTCAGAATATGAAGACGACGTCATAGTTGTAACTTTTTCACGTTTACCTTTACCTACTTTATTAGGTAATGCAGTGTCTCCAGTGGTATCGGTGGATTCATCACTGTAACTATAGCTATAACTATAACTGGAGTTGCTACCGCTATCTTCTTCTTCTTCTGTTGCCTCATCCTCTTCAGTGTAACTGTAACTGTAGCTATAACTACCACTATTACCATAACTTCCAGAAGAATCTGAAATGGATTTAGATACAGCTTCATTAGACTTCTTTGGGGGGCTCAGATATACCACTTCAGAGGGTACATTACCTACAGGTGGATGAGGTGTACGCGAGGGAAGTTGTTGTTGTTGTTGTTGTTGTACTTTTTGTTTTTGCAACATTGAAAGAAGTTGTGGTGCTGCACCAATCCTCTCTTTATTATCCCTTGATGCCAAGGATGATTTCCCTGTTTCTGTGCTGCTCTGCGAGCCTGTATAACTGTAGCTGTAACTATAACTACCACTACCACTATTACTATTGCTGCTGACACTGCTGCCAATGTACGGCTTTGTGCCACTCCCGCTGCCGGAGTTTTGCCACGTTGATGTAGATTCATCTGAACCCAATGGGCGTTGCCGGGCAAGATAGGATGAATTTCCTTCTTTCTGTTGCTCCTGCATCTTTTTTTTTTCTTTTTTTCAGCTCCTTTTGTGATCTATGCCTGATATTACCTGCGAAACGGTAACCACGTTTTCTCACACAATAATAATAATAATAATAATAATAATAATAATAATAATAATAATAATAATAATAATAAAAGAAGTAGTCAAATGACCAAAGATCAAGAAACTATCGCGTTTTTTTTTCTCTCTTCTTATCTATGAGTTTTGCTTAGTTAATTCCCTTATATTTTTTCTTGTGGTACACTCCTGCTCAGCACCACCACGCGGTGGTAAGAACTATAAAAGTAAAGAGAAGAATAAAAAAGAAATAATAGAAACGAAACGCTGGAGAATTGAGTCTCGCACATAGAGGTAGACAGATAGTGATAGAGAGATGGAGGGAGAGATAGCGTAGATAACATACACTTTTATATTCAAGTGTATCTTCACGTATTTGAAGGCATACATATATATGATATATATTAGTTTATACAAGCCTTTCCTATATAAGTAAAAAAAAAAAACACTCAATAACCAACAGAAAAAAAGAAAAAAGAAAAAGTGATCCCAACCCCCCCCCCCCAAAAAAAAAAAAAAGAAAAAGAAATATAAAAACAAAAAAGCGACCTCAATAAAGAACAAAAAAAAGGGAAGACAAAAAACGAAAAAAAAAAAGAAAAAAAGTCAATAACTAGAGGGTGAAAAATTTAAAATATTTCTGGCCATGCATTTTCTTGTCTTTTTTCTTTTCGATTTGAGTATATCATTTTTTCATCACTTCTTTTCCCTTCTTTTCCCTTCTCCTGCTTTTTTTTCCCTTTTTACTACTGTCGCAGAGTCTTGTACTATTTATTCCCCTTGTACAAAAGAAAAAAAAACAAATTTTAAACAAAAACATATTTATGCACTTGCATATCGGCCTGTGTATGGCACTCTTGTTCTTCCTTTTTATTGCTTTCAGTATTTTGTGTCCTTTGTTCCCCATACGTAAATGGTTCGTTTTGGACCAACTAGATGACAACCAAACACACTCAATAGAAATTACAATTAAGTAGAGAAAGATCAGGGGGAAAAAACTTCTTTTTTTTATCTTTTTTCACATTCCCTTGCCTTCTTTTACTCTTATTGTAAACCAAGAAGTTGTGCCATACACTAAATTTGACGGACGATAAGCCGTACAAATACTCCTGATACCGGTAAAAACAAAGGCATAATTAGATACGTGAATATCAAGAAAAATTACAATAGTAAATTATTCTCTTTGGAGATAGACTGCATCTTTCTGCAGTCCCCCTGATCTTTATTTTCCTGTTGTTCTTACATTACTTTTTTTTTTTCGCTTTGTCCTTTCCACCTATTTTCTCTTCCACACAAATCATTGCATTTATGCCTTTCAATTTCCTTTTTTGTTTTGTTTTTTCTTTATCATTGGGTAACAGTACTTTTTCTCTGTGTTGCTTGCCTAGACGCACACACATACAGACAGACGTATAAAAGAAAATTGTATAAATCTTTATCTGTCGATCTGTCAGTGAAATATACATAAGTATATACATATATATATATATATATATATATATATATACATAAATATATATAAAAAGGAGCATAACTGCATATATAAAGATGGTGGCATAGGCCTTCCTCAGCGGTAGCTCCCTCACAATTCTGTATGCACGTAATGTGGCGATAGCAGCAAAATCAACAGAAAAAGCACACAAAACAAATTCTGTTTTGAACAATAAAACTATTAAAAGAAGAATAAAGCATACAAGGATCATAAGAGTATAGGAGTAAGGAATAGTCTTTTTTTTTTCTTCTACCTTTGACTCTCTAATTCTCCTCAATTTTCCTTTTGTCTTCAATTATTATCATTGTACTCTCTTTCTTGTTCTTTTAAACCTCAATCTGCCAGTATTTCACTCCACAACCATGAAAGCAATAAACTAACAAGATCGAGTATCAGCAATAACACTTTATTCACCTAAATAAAATACACATCTACAGTTGGGAAAAGGCAATACTCTTATAAGCAACATTTTTTTTTTTTCCGTACGCTCTAACTGGCACTCATACATACAATGTTATCATTGAGCGAATGCATGGGAAAAGATAGAAACTTACAACAGGAAAACACAAATACATAAAAAAAGCATCAAAAAATCCGTAGGAAAAAAAAAGAAAAGAAACAAGTGCATGTGCATGTGCACACATTCATGCGAAGTGAAGGGCAGCCAAAGTACTATTAAGCATTCCGAACGAAAAAAAAAGTGACACAGATAATTCATACGGTTCAATAAGTGGGTAGACAAAAAATTTCGAGAATGGTTTTGAAGAGAGACTGAAAGAAAGAAATAAACACACACATACTGGCTATTGAAAAACTAAAAAAAAAACAATAGTTTTACTAAGGCAAGAGAGATTCTGGACGTTTTTAGTTTATTTATTAGTTCGTTTTTCTCCCCAATCAGAAATTAAAAATGCATACCAACGACAAACGAAAAAAAGAAGAATGTCTCGATCCTTCTGCAATCAACCTTCTTCCAATACACATTGAAAACGACGATGATGAGAGTCATGATTTCATCGAGAGCCTAAATATCCATTGGGCCAATCGATTTTTTTTTCAGTTGTATTCATTTTTATTTATTTGTTCTCCGTGTGTCAGTGCCCATATATATATGTGTCATTTTTTTTTTTTTCCTTTTTCGCTCTCTCATAATAATTGCGGAGGACTGCCCATATAAAGGGATATACTTCTTTTGTCAACCTTACCCTACCCATAGGTTTTTTTTGTTTTCCCTATCTTCAAGTTAACCATAATGCTCACTTCATTCCACATCCACCTCTGTCAATCAAACTGCGATATAGAGTTTTTTTTATGATTAACTTATTTTTTTTTTTGCTGTTGCTACTGTTGATCAGCCTCCATTCTTCCAAACGGATGCAAACACTTACACTCTAAGCTTCTCTCCCTTTCTTTTTCTCTTATTCCTTCTTCTTCAAAACCTTTGGTGACATGTTTTTATTGACCTCCTCCGCGAATGCACTCACAGCTGAGACCAGTTGTTTGCCAACGAATGGGACATACTGCACGGTGTTGGGGAGATCAAGCCACTTAACAAAGGCGACGGTCTTCTTCGTCACTGTGGCCTCCTGCACGTACACCACCGCCTTCTCCACTCTCTCCACTTTACACAACTCCGCCGCGAGGGCTTTGAAGAGGAAAAGCACAAAAGCAACAAATTGGGCCGCGACAGTAACAAGAAGATGTCGGTCGCGTGTCTTGAGAGCCTTTGCGCCACTCGTGCGAAGCTCCTCAAAAGGTGGGCGTGTGGTCTTTACAACGTTATTCAAAGACGTTTGCAGTGCGGCGCGGGTTTCGTCCAGCCGTTTTGTGGAGGTTTCTGCGAATGTGCGGGCATTATCAACGAATGGCTCAACTGTACTCTTCGCAGTGGCGCGGGCATCGTTCAGCACGCGTCGTCCATTTTCAACGTACTCGTCTGCTGCTGCTCGCACGCGGGATGCACTCTGAATAGCACCATCGAGATGTTCACGTCCGGCCTGCGCGAGCTCCCCTGCACGTTCGCGTCCCGCTTCTGTGCTTTCCAACACTCGCTGCTTCGCCGCAGCGACGGCGTTGCGGCCAGTCTCCACGCATTGATTTACCTGATCAACAATGGTGGTGTTTTCGTTTTTTTTTGCTGCCTCGTTCATGGTTCTGCGTTTGTGGTAGTGTTGTTAGTTTGCTTCGCAGTAAGTGGTTTTCTTAAATATAGGCGGAAAGAGGGAAAATAAGGTGAAACAATTGTAGATAGAAAAGAGGGAAAAATAAGATAATGATCGAGAGTAAAAAAGAAGAGAAAAAGGAACAAGAGAACACCAGCAAAAATAAGGGGAAATTTCTTTTTTTTTTTAATCTTCGCGAGAAGAAACATATGTTGCTTAATCGAAGAAAAGAAAAGGGGTCTCCTTGATTTTAGATCTTATTTACTGGACTTACTTACACAAAAACTCTCATATTTGATCATATTTGGCCTTATTGTGGGATTCACAAACACACACACACACACATAAACATACCTATTTATTAACTGCATCTCCATTTTTTTTTTTTTTCGTTTTTCTTTTTTCTTTTTTCTTTTTTGATTTCCTCATACATTCCCTTCTCACCACTTGGTCTACAACTCCCATTGAATGTAAATGCATGAGAGCATGCACAAACACAAAAAAAAAAGAAAGAAATAGACCTACTCATCGGCACCATCAGCTGCAGCTGCTGCTTCAGCCAGTTTTTGTTCACGCCAGCGCTGGAATGCCTTCTCGCGATGCTCATGAAGTCGGCGCTTACGTTCACGGTTCTTTGCAATACGTTCCTGTTTAGCCATAGCAATGCGCTTACGCTTTTCCTCCTTCTCCTCTTTAGTGAGCATCTGCGAACGTTCCACACGCAGCAACTGTCGTTTGAGACGATCGTCAATTTTCATTGACTCACGTCGGCGTCGTTTCAAAGCCCGTTCGGCGTCTGTCAAGTCTCCATTGCGGTGTGCCACGAGAGCCTTAATTATCCTTGACCGCACCCGACGAGCGCGTTTGTAGAATGCTGCCTTTTCTTTACTGCCGTGTTTTTCGTACTGTTGCTGCAGCACTTTGACGGGAACGGGTGCCTTTGTCTGTCGGGCGCGGGGAGTGATACCGAGCAGCCGTTCCATCATCGCGAGAAGACGAATCGACGCCGCGGACATCTGCAGAGAGTCGTCACTGACCGCCTCTGAGACAACGGCGGCAAACCACGATGGCTCCATCTGCTGCACGCGGCTTCTGTACTTTAGGACCATCATGGCACAGTGGAGGTAATCGTACAGAAGGGTGTACTTCATCGCATACACCGCGTGCAGTGTTGTGGACTGCAGAAATGCCGCAATGTGGGCACCGGCCGCAGCTCGCAGTGCCGCACCGATACCGGAGAGTCGCGGCAGCATCGCCTCCACAACGTGGCAACAAGAACTGAACACACGTACACGCTGCGGTCCTGCGAGTGCCTCGACTTCTGAGAACTTCTCACACACAGCCGGTAATAAGGCCCAGGCATAACCGTGACGGTAGTGTTGCATGTCTCGCTTGATGCCTAGTAGACGTTTCTTGCTGTCCCAACCACGATCGCAGAAGATGGACTTGTAAAACTCCATAAGTGTTACTCGTACATCCTCACCAGCGTGGTTTTTATATGCAAGGAATGCTACAAAGTGAAATACACGTAGGGCAACATCCTTTAATTGAGCCATGCGACGACGCACCACAACTGCATGACGTACAGATTGACTTTCCTTTCGAACCAAGACATGTTCAGCCTTGCGGCAGAAACTCTGAATATCAGAAAGCATTTGAAAAAGGT
The DNA here is from genome assembly GCF_022059095.1 of Trypanosoma melophagium. Lineage (NCBI taxonomy): Eukaryota > Euglenozoa > Kinetoplastea > Trypanosomatida > Trypanosomatidae > Trypanosoma > Trypanosoma melophagium. The sequence goes on along the minus strand of NW_027125140.1, from coordinate 181,368 downwards.
CTTCTGCAACGAGGAAACGACCAAAATAGCGGTTTTTCGTCATCATGAGTAACTGAATAGATGAAACGGTACTGTTGAAGATGACGTCATCAGCTGACTTAACGTTTTCACGACAAACAGCCAAAAGAACTTGGAAAATGTGTACCATAAGTGGAGAACGCATTGATGCTCCCACACGAGCAGCAATCTGAATAGCACGCACAACATCAATTTTCTCCTTGTTAGCAGTATCAACAGGGTACACAAATTGCAAATCTACATTGCCCACCATCCCTTTTAGTGCATCAATATATTGCTGCGTTGGTGCTTCTTCCTCGTCATCGTTACCATCATCATCATCATCAAAATCATTATCATCCTCATCTTTTTCCTTATCATTATTATTATTACTATTAACGCTATCATCACCATCACCATTGAGTTCATCTTCAACTTCTATCTCTGTATCGTCGTCGTCGTCATCGTTTTCAGTAGATTCAGTACTCGTTGTACTAGTGCTATCATCATCATCATCACTACCGTTAGCATCACCTTCGGAATTAGATTTAGCAGATTCGCTTTTTTCTTCTTCTTCGTTGTCATAATCATAATCATCATCATCATCTTCTTCATCATCCTCGCTACCAGAACTGTCATTCTCATCAGTCTTCTCACCTCTCGCTTTTGCTTGTCGTGCCTTTTCACGGTCATCAGTGTGGTACGCTTCCCGAAGTGGTGCTAGCAGAAGGTTAAGTGTTACACGCTCCTTAATATAACGGGCAAACTTTAGCATAAAACCAGTAGCAATGCGCCGAATGCATGTCATCAATGGCAAGACGTGAATTGGTGTCGTTGGACGCATAGCGAGGGACATTAACACATCATAGAAGATATCAAGCGTTTCAAGTGTACCAGTCAGAAAAAATTGGCACAGATCAGGTACTGTTGAAACAGCTAATATTTTAGCATCTTCATTAGTGGGATCATCTGTGCTTAGTACAAGGAAGAGCAACACAAGCATCACATGCATGTCTCGTTCTGCGTAAAAGAGAACACTACGCTTCGCAGATTTTTCCAACGCTTCCACAATACGATTACGCGCCTTACGAAAACTACTATGTGTATCACCTGTTCTGTACCGAGTCTGCTCCTTACCCTCTGCTTCAAGATAAGATTGAATAATACTTAGTGGACTCAATGAACACTTTGGTCGTGATAAACCTGCAGTGTACGTAAAAGAAAAGACATCGGCAAAAAGAAAAATAGCACGATTCATATTTCTCTCATCACGGTGAGGTGGTGTTGGAAAGAAACCAAACTCCAAAAGTGCTCGTGCAGCATCATCCACATACGTACACGTTACTCCCTCACGTAACGGCACACAAAGACAGGAGCGCAATTCAAGTAATACCCACGTACGATTGGCAAAGGCAGATGGATCAGAAGAACGTATGGCACGATACTGAGAGATAAGATCACGTACTTTGGCATCAAGAGCTTCCAATGGCATTCGTCGAAGTTCTGCTACATCAGTAGCTTTAGCAATGGTTCGACGACCGTAACCTACAGTTTTACTGGCAATTTGAAGCATTTCTGCACGTTGCTTAGCATCATCATTCTGTACAGCCAACTGTCCAAGACGAGAAATAAGCTGTTGAAATAGTGCACGTCTTGGGGCATCGGCATTACCACGTCTATAAGGCGCAATAGCATTATGTACCATCGTGCTAAGATGCTCTTTCATTGACTCACCTGCAGCACATCGTTGAAGCACAATATCAAACCAATCTTCCCAAACTGGATGTACCATTGGATGTACTGCTGTAACCTGCTCTTTTCGGAATAATGCATTCGCCAATTGTTCCACTGTAGAAGGTTGCAGAGGATCCATGGCGGTATACTTTAAAACAGTGGGAGAGAGATGTTTTGTAAAAGCTTTCGGTGTTTCTTCCTCTTCCCTCGTCATAAGACGAAGTAGTAACTGTACGCCTTCTGGTCGGAAGTATTCCATCTTTGGATAAAGAAAGAATGCATATGAGATCCACTCCAATACCGTTTTGTCTTCCCAAAGTGTAGGAAATTTCTCTAACACCTTAAATAGAATGTTTGATGAAAAAACTCGAGTAGCTTTTTGTTCAATATATGTAAAGCACAAATATTGAACAAGACGGTGAGCATCTTCCAACCTCATCTTTTGAGAATTAGCAACGACAGTGCACATTGCAAAAACTGCTGCGATCATACGTTGATTCCGTTCTCCTTTAGTTGGATCATTAATCTTATCAGGATCAATATCATCCCATTCACCACCTTGTTGTGGTACTTCCCCTTTAGCAACTCGTGCTTCCAAACGAGCTTTAGCCGCTTTAACGCGAACATCCAATGCTAATTCCTCGCCCACAAGTGAAAGCACAACAGCAGGGGTGAGAGCTGTTTCACGTAAAGTAAGAAAAAGGGCATGTGCGTGTAGAACAATCATAGCTAAATCTTCTGTAGCCATACCAAGAAGAAGTCTTGAAAGTGCATAGGGAACGGCGTGGTGTGATGTGTCACGTAGAGCTTGTAAAGAATGACAATCTACATCACCGTCCAGTTTCGCTTTAATATGATTAAGAAAAGCATGTTGGCCTTCCTTTCGACGTGATGAATTATGTCTTAAACACATTTGAAGTAATGCACGAATGTGTCCCCGCTCTTTTACGGTATTAGATAACGTCATCCGAGCACCACTGATCGTTGCATGACTTCTTTCTCCACCACGTCCATCTTTCTTTTCCCCTTCTTGTTTCTTGTGGTTATTATTATTATTATTATTATTATTATTATTATTATTATTATTATTTTCTTCTTCTTCCCCCACATCTCCATCTTCCTCCTCAGCATCCACATTATCATCTGTTGCAGATGGTTGTTTCTTCCAGCCACCGAGTTTGTTAGAGTGACCACCATGCCCTTTCCCCTTGTTCACCTCATAGCACGCCCATTCATACCAGGCAATAAAGGCATGTACAATATTTGGCGCACCCCGTTCAAACTTACTTAAGTACGTGCGGAAAGGCCGCACCTCTTCAGGGAGGTGCTGCTGCACAAATGGTGGTGGTACAAACTTAAAAAACTGACCAAGCTCTGAACCGAAAAGGTCTGTAACGTTTAACTTTGACTTAAAGTTCGCCAAATCTACACGTAGTTCGGATGAAACTTTAGCAGCCAAATGAATGTCAATATCTTTCGTTCGCGCCGACTTTGGTTGATGACGTCCACCGCTGTTGTTTTTACTCTTAAATGAAGAGCCCGCAGAAGTGCTATGGTCAGCACCACCACGTTGCTGCACCATTTTTTGTTCTCGGGCATATTTCTCCTTATGGTACTTTGTCTTCTCCTTCTTGATGTTGTTTGTTTTTCCCTTTTTAGAAGAGATAGTTCGTTTGTTCTGACGCTTGTCTCCCACAGAGCTCCCCCTGCGATGAGTTGGTGCCGGCATTACAAAGCCGTTTCCCTTCACCTAATGTGGCTTGCTAATATATATATATATATATATACAAGACATGACAAATAAAGAGAAAAGTGGTAAAAATTGTTGTTCTTTTTTTTTTCTTTCCGAGAGAGCGTACGGATTGATACGTTCCACAAAAACAGCAGCAGCAGCAGCAGAAAGAACAAGAACATCAAACCCAAGAATAGCGTTATCATTAATATCATCGCACAATAAACAAAAAAAATGAAATGAAGGGGGCAAACAGACAAGTTCGGGCATCCCCTCTACACCACCAATACGGGGAAAAAAAGCTTTCTGCAGTAAATTCTTTTCTTTTTAACACCATTGAGTTACGCAAAAGACAAAACCAAGAAAAAGGAGAAAATCAACAAACACACATCACTCGCAGAATTACAGTAGCAGAAATACATTCAGACATATATGTTTGAATGTCATAACATCACGAAATCACTACAGAAAAAAAAGCAAGAAATAAAGGAAGAAGGAAAGGAAGAAGGAAAGAAAAGCAAAGATAAGAAGCAGTGTCACTTTTTTTTTTCTCCAATTTATACATATATATATATATATATATATATATATACGTTACGTTAACAGAAGAAAATACCTGGGAAATAAATCACAGAAGGTTAAGGCATTAGGGTGGTTCTGGACCATATGCTTGTACAAGTGTCATTAGAAGTGAATCTTCATTTCCTCTATGCTGCTGCAATAATTCCTCAATAGAAACGAGAGCGGATGGATTATAGTGGAGCAGCATAGATGCCACACGCTGCCCATACGTTAGTCCTCGGCGCTTTTCAGATCCCTGTTGTCCCTCTTGTCGTTGATCCTCAAAAACTGTTTTTCTGTTCTTAAGATCGATAATGTCCATATAAAGAAGAATAACTTCGTGAAGTGGGAGTTTCACGTTTGGACCGGAAATCACAGAGTTGTGATATATCAACGGCATACTATGACGGAATGCCGCCGATCTGGTAATGACAATTGGCAAAATTTTCTGCCATTCTGATGCTGTGAGTTCACGCATTAGCATTTGTTCGCCAATAAATTTACATTGTTCCTCATTAAACAAACCAGTTTTTTCAACATCTATGATATGGGCATAACTCAATAGAGAAAAATAATCTTTTAGATTCATTTTGTATAAAGTTTCCGGATTTCGACGTGACAATGGAATCCATAAGCAAAGTACATGAAATGGAATACTTCCATTTTCTGGTAATTGCATTGCCATATGAAATAACTCCATTACATCATTAGGATGACTTGGTAAATTCATGTAACGAAGAAGACGACATGCATCACGCCAATAAAGCTCTGGTTCATCTTTTTTTGGATTGTAAGATGCAAAATCTGCCCAATTATCTGTTAAAAAATTAAAATCCTTCTCTGTTAAACCATAGTCACTTGCAACACATGAAATTGATTCTTTCCACTTGGAGACACGCGCTTTAGTAACATAGGGTAGAGAACTACCTCTTAGGTTATTAGGAACATAGCTTGGAAAGCTATTATTAATATTATTATTATTATTATGATCAATTATATGTTGAGATTTTTGCTGGGGGTATGAATTTCTTTTATGAGAAGTCCCGCCATTCCCAACACAAGGTTCCTCTAAGAAATACTCCGTTACTGCATGACTGGCTCTAGTACTATCTGTTGACGTGAAAGTTGCTATTTCTTTTGGTTTAGATGAACACTTTACGTGTATCTCCACAAACTCCCTGTATGTTCCCATCCAACCACATGCACTACACTTCCCTTTCATACATTTCTGCAATTCCAGCAAGGCCGAGTTTGGTGCTTGTCTGCGTTCAATTGCAGTACAACATTCAGGACACTCCTGAAGGTCTTCCACACAACTTTTACAGTAAATATGACGACAGGGAATCAACTCCTCTGCATCTTTCCATTGGCACAAACATACACCACATTCACCGTAGTTTTTATCTGCTTCAAAGTAGCGCGCCGCAGAGGACGTACCGTTTGCATTACTCATTACTGCAAATGTTTTTTTCTTTATACTATTTCCTATTCTGTTATTACAATGAGAAGGTGAAAGAAATAAAGGGAAATACACGCATAGCACAACCAATAGGAGGTGAATGAAGAAAAAATAGTGGTTCACTGTATACTTATAGAAAAATGCAATGCATAAAGAAATATTTCAAGACACACCCTATAAAGCAAAGCAGACACTCTGTTTTCTGCCATTAATACACCCGACAATAAAAAGAAGTAACAAAAGGGAAAGGAGGAATAATTATTATTATTATTTAGTGGTACTACTAGTAGAACCACTAAAAAAAAAAGCTCTGTAATCTGTTTTCTGTAAGAAAAAAACATTTAAGCCATCCATGGCTTCACGCGCACTGGGACGGATTCTCTGCAGCGTCAGTTGCCTCTTGAGTACTGCTTGCAGAGACATTTTTTGTCAGTTCCTCATCTGCACTCGTCAATGCAGCAGTCGCAGTTGCGGCCGCATCTCTCTCTTCACATCCCGTTGAATCCCGTGCTGTGTCTTCAAAGCGGCGGCGCTTATTTGCGGCCGCCGTGTCATCACTCTCATCTTCATCTTTCCGCGGTGTTTCTTTCTTTGCCTCGCCTTCAACAGCTTCCACCGCTTCCACTTCGTTAGATGGAATTTCTGTTTCCACCGCTTTCACTTCTTTAACTTCTGCGGGTGCATTCGTACACGATTCCGCCGGCGGCACTTCGGTGGTCTCCACAACACTGCTGAGATCAGCGGCCTCGCACGTAATGGGATGCGGGACGTCAACTTCACATGCGGTGATCGCGGCGGTGTTTACAGTCAACTCCTGAGTCTCGTTGATGGTTGGTTGCGACATTGGTGGAATAAGAGTGAAAGACTGATTCTAATTAGAGGAAAATAATAGTAAGAAAATCAACAAAAAGAAAAAATAAAAGAAAAAAATAAAAACAGAAAAATTCTGACCATAACCATAGGGGAAAATCAGAGTTGGTACATGTTATACGAATAAAAGGGGGAAAAAAAAATCTCTGCGAAAAAAAGGGCAAACGCAAAGAAAAATAAAAAAAAAACCAGTACAACCAAACAAATAATTAATAATAATAATAATATAATAATAATAATAATAATAATAATAATAATAATCCAATAAAAGAAAAGAAACGTGCAGGGCGTGTATTCAGTAAAAACTCTTAACGGAGGAAAAGTGCCACAGACAACTGGTAAGCTTGAGCAGCATTCACATCCGCTTCCGTAATTCTATCATATGTCTTTTCAGTTCCACCGCACAGTGTGGATCTCCACTCAGAAATAGCTCGAGTACACACCTCTGAACAGTGTACAACTGTTGCTGGTTGCACATGCTCCATCATGAGCAGAAAACGTGTGAATGCTGTTATGTATGCCGTTGATTGAGAAGTTTCATCATTCATTGCAGTGATTCTGTTATGGTTCTTGCCATAACAATTGTCCACTTCATTCCGCTGCTGCTTTTCCTTTGCTTCATTTACTTCTATTATGATAATTGCGCGCAGAGCAGCAAGAAGAAATTGTAAAGAGGCTGAAATAAGTCGTTCACGTAGTGTAAATGTAGCGCTTGCAATAGGACGAGGTTTTGGTTTTATTCGCCTATTTCCTTTTCTACGCGATCGTAGTTGCATCCACTCATCCCAAGTACTGCAGGTAGTCCCTTCATGTTCCTCTAAATACAGCCATCGTACACTCTCAGATGGAGTAGAACAACTAAACGCATTACTATCATTATCTTCTTCTACTGATATTAGTGACATACCTGTCACCTGCTGTAGTTGTGCTTCAAAGTCTGCCATACGTAAATAGGAAACCGCTAAAAGCCACCAACAACGGTGTTTGGGCATTACACCACTATCCTCAGAAGAAAGTGCTGCCACATATAATGAAAGTATATGCTCTAAAGCAGCTAAACTCTCACTAGATAATAAAGAATAAAATTTGTCAACTTCAACCTGCGGAGGGAGTGAGGATATGGTTATTTTCCATTCCTCTAAAGTGTCACGAAGTATCTGCTTAGAGTAGCCAAAGAAAATTTGCAAAGAAGCTGTGTACTTTACAGAGGATGATAATGCCCTAACACAAGAATAAACTTCTTCAAGTCCCACCACAAAGGTTTGTGCAAATATTGCATCCACATGAGAAGTAACAGTACTTTCATTGTTATTCTTTCGAGACGCTTTATGACCTTCGAATCCTTCTGCTATAGCTCCAATACATTGAAGCATATAGGCATACCTTAGAGAAGCAGTTACAGAAGGCATATGTACCTGTGCCTGTAATATAGAACTCATCTCTGTTTGAAGTTCAAAGGAGTATGCAGCAATATTAAATAAAATCATTTGTATATATGGCACACTTGCCTCTGATGGTAGGAGTGTACATGTAGCGTGATCCGTACACACAAAGAGAGACTCTGAGAGTGTTTTTAACAATAGAGAGAGTTCTACTGAAAGTTTATCGGCAGCTATGGTTGTACCAAAATATTGATGTACTACAAAAAACAAACGCACCACAGAAAGCTGAGAGAGCACACGAAGAAGTTTTAACATGGGATTGGTATTACGAAATACTATAGGAAGGTGATATACAATGTCATAAAGAATGATACACACTTCCGCTGGAACTGTCATCTCATCCTTGTATTTATTATTATTGTGATTTTCCTCATTTTTACTTCTTGTATTAGAGTTAGTAATATCTTTCGGATCTACTTCTTGTAAAAGTACCGTTGAAGATAGTGATGAGATTGTATCCCGTTGACTCCAGCAATTTAGAGCTTCTGCAATACCTGGAAACCGCGTCATCCAACGTTTAAGTAAAAAGACATATACGTTAAGAATGATATCTGTTATTTTTTGAGCAAATGGTGTACTTAAAGAATCTTGCGGATTCATTTCAAGTAAAACTTGAGTAACCCAATAGACTTCACCCACTTCCTTTAACAAGAGCGTATTTGGGATGAAAACAGTACAAGTTGTTACTTCTACGAGTAACCATATCCAACAATCATGTGAAGAAAGACTTGCCGTAGAAGATGGGACAATATGTAATACAGGAAGATTAATACTTTCAATGGGAATGGCAGCCGTTTCTAATTCCCATAGTTGTTGTTCCGCATTATATACCATTAAAGAAAAATAGTCTCTGAGCACACCAATTAACTCTTGCTCAAGTTCAGAATACTTCTGCAAGAGCATCAATAACTGATTTTGTTCTTCTTTTTCTTTATTTTGGGAATTAATTTCTGAATGAGCAAACTTCTGTTGCCGATTCTGCTGTAATATAAGGTCACATCCCACAGAGCGAAAAAGTGTAATGGTGCAAAATAACAAATTCACCAAAGTAGTTGAAATTCCACGTTCTGTAGAACCAAAAACAGAGCTAGCATGAACACGTTGAAGAATATTAAATGCATGAGATAGTGTCATAGGAATTAGTGAACGAAGTACCTGAAACCTTTCTATGATATTTAAATCATTTATATCTTGCTCCTCTTTTCTCTCTTCTGGTTGTTGTTTATAATATGCTTGAACTATTGCTGCAGTTATAGTTTCAGCAGCATTTTTTATGGCATCAAGAGATTGACGTCCAGCAGCCATAAGAAGACAATCCACCGCATGCGCCACCACCTCAGGTACCATTAATAGTGGGACCACCGAATTCATTCGATATGTGATATAAATTTAAATGTATAAGAAGTGGAGGTTTATTGCAAACATAAAAGTACAACCCTCTACATGATTCAGTGTGTCCCATCAGATTACCATCAGCATTTGAAAAAATTAGAATAAAAAAAAGGATAAAGAAGAAAAAGGATAAAAAAAACCTTTCGAGAGGCTTAAAAACAGCGTATACATAAACTTTCAAATAAATTATGTTTTTTTTTCTTTTCCGTACCCAAGCCTATATGAACGTTCAAATACAAAATGAGTATACTCTCCTCGCACTTTCACTTTACTTCTTTTGGTGTTTTTTTTCTTTTCTTTTCCCCTCCTTCTTTGGGTTTAATAACGATAATAGCAGAGATACCAAACAAGTAGAAGAAAAAAATATTAATAAAATGCCTATAAAATCGTCTCGGTAAACAATCAATCGACCTCACTCTCCCTTTGTTCTCAACGTCTGAGCCACATCCTCCAGTTCCGCCAGCCGCTGATATAACTCTGCGTGGGACAAACGCAACGCCACAGTTTTTTTGTCCAATTCCCCCAATGTTTGTATTGGGGCTGCGGTGTCTATTGCTGCACAAGTAGCATCAGTAGATATTCCTTCCTGGTGATCTAATTTTCGAGGAAGGGCCTCTAATACAAGTTTTAGGGTGGCAGTCGGTATGCCAACAGCCTCATTCTTCTTTGAGGCTACAACAACGGAAAGAAATACTTCCGCATCTAAAAGTTTGTACGCCATACTTATTTGTTGTTTCTTCCTTTTTCTTTTTTTAGTTTCTCTTGACTCCCCACTTCAGGTGAGCCACTATGGCTTCCTGCCCTTACGCCTATTGTTTATCCTTTTTTTTTCTTTTCACCTTTTTTTTTGTGAGAAGCCTAAGAAAGAGGTCAGCAATAAGTAAATACGAAAAGAAAAAAGAAAGAGGAATTAAATGAGACAAACATCTCCCATTCAAAATAGAGAGATTTTTTTTTTTCTTTCTCCTGCAATCGACTTCCTCTTGTGTTACTTATTTCTTTCTTTTGTCTTCTTCTTTAAAAGATTCTCTTCGAGTTGCAAAGGCATCAAGAACTCGTCAAAAAAAAAAGCTACACAGACGATATCACATGCAGAAGGAAATGATCGTCAGAAAGCCTGGTTGCAATAATTTCAATGCCTTTTCTCACCTCTTTCTCTCATAGATACACATACGTACTTGCTGACCGTGTTTTACAAAAAAAAATCAAATTAGGTGGATATATAGATAGATAAAGATATAGATAATGTGAGAAAAGATCAGAAAAAAAAAGGGAAAAAGAAAGGAAAATTTAGATGAAAATGTACGTCTAAATTGTATGCAGTGGAATGTTATTACAGTTCCTTTCTCCAGTACATATAATACGAAATACGATGTTACATAAGACAACAACCACAACAATCGTACAAAGTCTCCTTCCCCTTCACTCTGACATCCCTTCTACTCCCTCTCACAGAAAAACGCACAATATCTTCTCTAACTCTTTTCTTTCTTTTCTTTCCCTCATGGACCCTTCTTTTTCATTATTTCAGCCTTCTAAAGGAGAAAACATCCAGATCACATTTGATATGTATGTGACAATAAAAGAAATGCAAGAAGCAGCAGCAATAGTAGTAGTGGTCGTAGTAAGAACAGTAAATAAATGCATGTGCAGACGCACACATTGCGACATGCTTTAATCTACCCATCACCACTACCACTTTTGCTAACTCTACACTTCACAAAGGTAGACAAACACATACACACACGTGCATATTATCTCGTTCTCACGTCATTAGACGTTTGGGAAGGACACATGATACTTCACTGAAGCCTGTTCGTTTTTTTTTTCTTTTCTTTTCATGTGTTTGTTTGGTTTTGTTGTGTTTTTTTTTTTTTCTTCTCCTGCTGCCACGTTGTTTTTGTTTCTTTTTTTTTCCTTGGTATTTTTCTTCTCTTTTCTCCGCTTCACATTTCCTTCCATCCTTCACTTTTTTTTTCCTTCCCCTCTCTCCCTTTTCCTTTGGTCGATTAGTACGTTCCTAATCCCTTCTCACTCGCCTCAGCATCAGACATCATTCATTCTCATCTCCCCCAATGATAATTAGCACGAGCATTATTTGTCATTAATGACTAGCAAGATGAAGAATTATTCTTCTCCTACTTCTTCTTCTTTGATGGAGAGGATGAGGCATTGCGTTGCAGCACCGACTCTCTGTAGGCATGGTGTTCCCTGGTGATGTAATCTGGATCATAGCCCTCTCCGTTTGTACCCACTTCCACACGCCGTCGGCCTTTACTCCGCCCATTGCGCATTCCCTTTAGTACAGCCACAAGACCAACCTTCGCCGCCACAAAGTAGGCTACCCCACCGAATAACACAAGTAGCGTAATGTATGTGAGTAGTGTTTTGGGGTCTGCGCTGAGAGACTCATCAACTGTCACGGTATCATTGAAGGCGGTGACGAAGAAGGTGTTGTTGGTGATATTGTCATGGTAGTAAAGTCCAAGAACGAGGTTGTATTCATTCGGCTCCAGCATGGCATCTGGGGTGAATCTATACTGAAAACTCACCGTCTCTGCTGGGTTCACTGGGCGTGCATGGCGCACAATAGAGAAGTTCTGTATCACCTGTCCATGAGTGTTGTGTGGGGCGAGATAGCCGGCGAGGAGAACGACGGTGTGGCGGTGGCCGGTCTGTTGATGGCGGTAGGAAAGAAGAGCGTCCGCGGGGGCACCAGCGGGGAGCGTTGGTGAAAGAACGCCCACACTGTTTGGAAATATCGCCCGCGCCATTACAGACCCGCCGTCTGTGTCGTCGCCGGTGTAAACATCTTCGTCTTCACTCTCCGCAGCGGCGGCGTCTTTTGTGGAAATTGTCTCCGCCTCCTCCGTTGCGTGAACAGTGACGGGAAGCCACTCACACATCACACACAGGAGGGTAAGGAAGAGCAGCCACGACAACTGGCGGTGTGAGGGCCGCATTTTTTTTTTTTTTCTGATGGGTGTTGTTTGATTAAGGGGGTTTTTAACGTATCCTCGCGTCAATGAGACACAGGGGAGTATTGGGTATGGGTCTAGGGTTGTTTGTGTAGTTTTCCTTTGGTATTCCTTTCTACTTCTGGAGACAAGAAAGAAAAAAAAGATGGAAGAATAGAAAAAGAAAAGTAAATTACATTAACGGTACGGCATATCTTTTTTTTTTTACCCCAGATCTGATCAATAATAGATCTTCTTGGGTAACAGTTGCCATAGAGCTCTCTTTCCATGTAGTTCATGGATATCGTTTTCGTTTTTTTTTTCTTCTTGGTTGCTTGTTTGTTTTAGTTGGAAAACAAAGTATTGGACAAAGGGTGTGGAATTAGGCCTCCCTCCCTGTGTATTGGCAATGTAAATGCATACACACTTGCACCTGTGAAAAGAAGCAACCACCTAAGCGAAGAATAAAAAGAGTTTCATTCTTTTTTTTTTTTACCTTTCCATTATCAGTTGCTTCTTTTTCTTCTTATCGGTTCCTTTACCAGTTTAGAGTTTCAATCTCCCTCCACCGCTCTCCCCGCGTCCAATTGTGCTGGCAATGATGCTATTAGTTTCCAGGTAGCGCCAGACACAACGGTCTGTGCAGCGCACCTCGTCCATAGAGAGTTCATTCGTTTTGAGATTCGTACAGCAGAGATTGAAACACTCCGTCTGGAGTCGACTGAGTAGCACCTCAATGCGAAAAGACTCCTGCTTCACTGCCAACTGCATCTCTTCGGTATTTCCGTGCTTAGGAACTTGTGTTTGATCTTATTTGAGAATTATTGCCCACCCCTAGTGTTCTCAAAACCAACCAATCCTCTACTCCGGGGAGACACGGAGTAATAATAAACCGTAGGAAGGAAAGAAAGAAGAAAAGAAAAAAGTAAAGATACCTAGGAAGAAAGGAAACGTGATTCAAAATATATGAAAAAAAACAGAAATATTTCTTTTTTAAACTATTCATCTAGACGGACACAGAGATTTATGTATATATATATATATATATATATATATATATATATATATATATATATATACAGAAACAGATATCTATAGATAGATAGAAAGTGTAATGACATGTACTAACAGACCAACAACCTCTTATTTTTTTTTCTCTTTTCAATCACCTTCTTTACCGAGCACACGTGCACACATACAAAGAAACAAACGAACAAACAACAACTGCTTCTTCTTATCCACCAATCTTTATCCCCCCTTCTCTCTCTCCCTCCAGAATGTTTCTGTTACGGCTAACGCTATGTATACTTTCTTTTTTTCGTTCTTGCACCTTCATTTTTCATTCTTTTTTTTTTTATGTTTCCTACTATATTCTCCCTCCCTCTCATTCTCCATAGAGAGATACAGTTTATCATTCTCTTTCCTTGTCCCTCTCACAATTATATCTTCTTCCATTTCGCACTACAAAATAATAAAAAGTGATGTGATACCATGAGGGCAGAAGCCGATTGAACCAATGGTTTTCAGAAATAGTGAAACCCCATAAAACCAGCAAAAGAAAAAAGAATCTTCGTCAATGCCCCTCATTTTTGAAGTAAATACCAATGTAAACACAATGAACAAACAAATATCATTAAATGTACAAAGAGTGCATTTAGGATTTAAAAAAAAGGAGCAGAATAGAAATAGAAATATGGTAGATATGTAAATCTTATACTTTACATATCAGCAATTGCATTCCTTTTCCTATATATATCTATCTTCTTTTTTTTGTTTCTTCAGCCTACACTATTTTGCTAATAATCAGACAACGATGTAAATACTCTTTCGCATGCTATAACACACGTTGATATATTTTGCATACAACTGAATTTTGTCATTAGAGAAGCACACATACCTTGTGCGAGAAGTGTGGCGACTGCGTAATTCATAACACCTTCAGCAATTTCTTCCATAGGCAGCGGTGAACCTGAGGAAGTTGCTGCTCCAAGAAGTGCACCAGTAGAAAGCGGTGATGCTGTCAGCCCGTGGGTAGTAGACGGTAGAGCTGTTGCACGCACATATCCAGTCAGTAGTGGACTGCGGCAAGCATTCAAATGGCGCTGTGTTAAACTGCGACCCATGAAAAAAACAGTTCGGCGCATCTTTCTACTCCCCTTGTTTAAAAATAATTTTAATTCGTTCTTGATTTATTGTTTCCCTTTAGTTCACTTTCACTTTACTCAGCGGATGTGTGGTTGTGTATTAACACTCTTTTCTTTTAAAGGGCGGGAAGAGGGGAATAACTATCAGAACACAGAAAAAAAAATTAACAAAAGCGAAAAAAAAATCACTTAAGACGCAAAGAAAAACGTTACCTAAATATAAGACTTCCTTTCCCTCTCCATGTATAGAGGAATGAAGAGAGAGAAAGGAAAAAAAAAGAGTTTCGGCATGTGGGATCACCCACGACATCCCGAAGGTAATGAAAAAAAAAAAAAACGAAAAAGAAGCCAAACTATTAACTAGTTCCTCTTCTCATTCTTTCTTCCTCATTTAATATTACTCTTCATTACGTTGCGATTTATCGTTCGATTCATGCGACGTATCTGTGACAATGTAAGAAATAATAGCACTTCCCTGTTCCAGACGTTCATTTTGAACGTGAAACCACATAGGCAGTTGTCGTGCAATTTGCTCTAATGAACCATATCGACGCACCATGAGACGAGCCTCTTTGGAGAGATGATTCAGGATGGTTGATTCCTGTGCTCCACCAATAGAAAAGAATGCCATTTGTCGTACAAGATCTGCCAAAGAGTTGCATGGTGGCTGAAGATAATGTGCGGGTGGAGGATTGCCATCCCTTCGACCTACAATTAATTTCGTACAACCCAGTACTTCGTAGACACGAAAATATTCACGATGTTTTTCAAAGAAATCTGGCTTAATACTAGCAGTATTAAACGGTAGCTCTCGCACTAAGGGATGCCCACGAAAACGGTTCCATTCCACAGGGTGATCCTTTGGCATTAGCTGCATCAACATTTGCGCCTTGACAGGTTCAGTAAAGTGACGTCCAGAAACGCCAACACGCATAGACGAGGGAACACGTGCTCCTTGCGAAGCTGCCGCTAGGTAAGGTGTCCATACAAGACCATCTTTTAGTAGCAAATACAATGAGTGATTAGCTACAAAAGCCTCTACTGTAGGATAAGCCAACTGCAGTTGCTCTCGAGAACTTTTAGGTAGTGAGAGAAAAAAAGTTTCTGGGGAAAGTGGTTTTTCAGCTAGTGCTGTAACACTGTGTCGCAGTACGACCGGTATTGGTGTAGTTTGCCACGTTAAACTAGAAGGTTGTCCAGCTTCCCCTAGCACCTCCCATGGACGCACCATATATGCATTCATGTTAACATCAAATAAATGACGAAGACGATCAAAAATGAAAATACATGCCGCATCCTTCTGTTTTGTCTCATACAAAAATAATTGCTTCATAAGATCAGCTGGTAAAATATCTTTAAGATCTGTCATGGAAACACCAGACTGTAGTTTACGTCTATTTTCTGGACTTTCAGTAGCGTAAACGCGGAACGCATTAAGTAAGGATTTTCCAAATTTCAAGACTGCAAATTTTTTATCAATTACAGATTCATCATTAACAAAAATACGACGTTCAGCGTCTACCATACGGAGAAACACATCATCCATTTCTTCTCCAATCACACGACAGTCTAACAATGTTGCCGGTACCCGCTGTAACTCGGCTAAAATATCTTCTACTGACATTCTAGGAGAAAAACACATGGAACTCCGTGACATTTGTATCAAGGATCGCAAAGGTAAATAATGAGAAAAAGGAACTGTTTTTTGAAGAAAAATGATCAACTTATTGAGTTTTGGATCATCCGTGAGAGCGCCTGATATGGATGGTGCCTCTGGTAGAGACTTTAATTCCCTCCCTATACGAATTTGTTGGTATTGTTGTTTTTGTTGTGCTGAGAGGGATGACGGTGGCGGTGGCGGTGGTGGGGGTGGGGGTGGTGTTGTCATACCTTTTCGCGTCATATACGCTGTTGGGGCGGCCCGCACGATGCCGTCGTGCACTATTACGAGTGATGGGTGTTGCAGCAGCATGGCCTCCAGTCGCCGCGCATTCCCCCACCGTCGCTGCTCCAGTGCCGGCAGGGCTCGGAAGAGCAGCCCAACGTCCAGCTGCTGCTGCGGGGCAACGGCGATGTGGGCGAGGACGAGGGCGACGGTCCCGGCGGCGTCCCCGGCGCGGCGGAGTTCGGCCGCCAACATCACGACCGTCACGCCGCCGGGGAGGACCGCGACGGTGAAGCGGGCGGGGCGGTCGAGGACGTACCGGCGGAGGCCCCCGGCGACGGCCGGCATCAACTCCAGCACCTCGTCACTCAGCAGCGCACTCACCCGCGGCAGCGGCAGGGCCCCGTGGCGCCGCAGGACCAACCGCATATTCGCCCACAGCGCGTCGTCCTCGCCAGGCGTGAGAAGACGGCGGGCCGCCAACAACGATGAGGATGATGATAACGAAAATGACGGCAGTAACAGCAGCGAGAGCGACAGGGGGCGGCGGAGTGCTCGCATCTTGCAGAGCAAACACCCGTAAGTGGTTGCAGCAGAAGCCCTGAGCTTATAAATACATACACAATGGGGGAAGGGAAAAAAAAAAGATATATAGAGAGAGACAGATAAAACGAGATGGCAAAAGAAAAATAAAAAAAAAGTTAAAATGGGTTACTCAGTGAAACGTCAATAAAAATTAGAGAAAAAGAAAAAATAAACCAATGAAAAAAAAAAAACGAAGTCGCGTAACAGAACATGTTCTATACGTACTTTTTCTTTCATTGGTTTATTTTTTCTTTTCTCTCTTCTCAAATTAACCAGTCCATTCTCTCTCATCCTTATTTTATACAAAAGTGTGCTGAAGAGAAAAGAAAATAAGTAAAATACGAGCACTACTTTCAAATATAACGTTAATTAACCTTATACTTCACATTGCCTGAACAGCATCTTGCACCATATGAAATAAGCTCTGTCCTATTGCCATCCCAAGACCAACACGTATAGAACCCCAACCAATGTTCAATCGACTATTTACCCAACGCCACGCAGCCATTGGGTGACGTCTGCAGGTGGTAGAGTAACTTGTGAGATATTTCCATGATTGTTGTGCTTCCTTTCCCAAGCAACCATTTTGGTTGTTGTTGTTGCTGCTACTACTACCATTACCAAGGGGTGCTTGAGAAAGTTTTCCTCCATCTGCTGGAGGGCGGATTAAACCATTGAAACTTTCACCATTCCGATAAATAAAGTACGCCTGATAGAAGAAAGAACGAAGAAGTGGAAGATAGCGCATTGGAACCGAACCTGAAGGAGCCCCATATATTACTGATCTAACATAATTAAACGGTGAACTCGCCACAGATGCTAACAACGCCGCGACAAGATTAGAGATAAAAGCACAAGTTCCACACTTCTCACTTTTCCATAAAGGTCTCTCTACACCGTTTTCATGATAAGTTGAGTTCTCTGTTGCGATAGAACAGCCAGATGTCAAGCCTTTGCCAGAGATTTCCTCATACCATCGTTGAATAAAGATAACATATGAGTCAAGGAAGTCTTTGAATCCTGTAGCACGTCGAAAAGATTCATACACGACACCAAAAATACAATCACGTAGTGCAGTAGCACCAATTCCACGAAAAAATATTCGTAATCCATTTTCCTTGTATGCTTCAAGAGTTACCCTAAAGAAAGAAGAATTAATTTCTGAATTCCACATGCGATATTTAACAACTTGCATGCCATTTAAAACTGAACCATTCAAGGAACCAGCTGCGGCTCCAATGAGAAAAGCATTTGTTTTCGGCGAATGAGAAGCTTGAAAAAACTCTGGCATTACTCTTTCAATGAAAATACGCATGGAGTCCTGCCAAAACATGTATGAAGCTCCTACAAGAGTACGATACACAGCGGCATTCAAAAAACCTTGAAATGGTTGTTCAAAGTTTCGAGGATCTAAAAAATGATTACGTCGGAATTTCACTCGCACATAAAGTGCCCTATCAAAAGGATTAAAAATCACAGCCTGCACAGCACCAGACATCAACGCAGGTCCTGCTGTATTAAAAAAACCCTCTTTTTCTGCATTTTGATGAGTCATGCCGCTCTCCCTTTCTCTCCTCTTCCACACAGAGTCCTTTTCCGACTACCTCCTGAGAGAATGGCACAACCCACTCTATGCAGATACGTCACAAAAATAAGACGTAAAAATCAAGAGGAACTATGTGACCAAACAAAGAAAAAAGAAGAAGAAAAAACAAGGCGATAACAAACAATTAGTTAATTACAGTAAATATAAATCAAAATTGGTTTTACATTAAATAGAAAAAAAAATCAAATAAAATATATGTATATACGATTATCTAAAGAAACAGGAATAAACACAGATTTTTCTATTCTCTCAATAAAATATCTCATATGTGTTATTTTTCCTTATTTTTCCCCTCCTTTGAAGTTAAAGAGAGAAATCAGTACTTGATAGAAACAAAATATCCCTATTACGTTCTAGCATCTGTTTCCTGTCACTGTTGTTAATTAAAACAACTTATTTCTCTCTTAACCTCTCTTTTCTTTTTTCTTCTTAAATTTCCTTCACTTCACGTTGTTGAAAACAATGTCCTTTTAGACCGCCACTTCACTCCCGGCTCTTGCAGTAGTTCCCCACCATTATTTTTATTGCACTGGTTTCTTTCACCATCTATTTTATCTCTTTTTCTTTCTATCTAAAAAAAGCCACCACGGCGTTCTCTTCTAGATCGTCCACCTCTGTTATTTGCGTTGAATCTCTTGTTTCGGTTATTACTCTGACTCTGCGTGCGTGCCTTCTTCCTCAAGTGCTCTTCCGTGCCAGGAGGAGGCGGTAGTACACCAATAGATATGGAAGAAGTTCCTGATGATGTTACGGGTGCTCTTTTGACAGCTGCCGTAGATGAAGCTTCACGTCCACGTTTGAGGGATGGTAAGGAGTGCCTGCGTAGCCAACTCTCTGTGAGAGCGCCCATTGGAATGTGTCTGGCGGAAAAGGCGCCTAAGATTACACGTAAATTATGACAGCAACCCAACGCTTCTACCTGTTTCTTTCCTGCAGCAGACCTTTGCATAAGTTTTTTCACTGCGTATACTACAAGGGGTTCCATCTCTGTGATGACCTTCAATAACGCAGTACATTTTTGTTCAAATGCGTCTTCATTTAGCTGCTTTAAAAATTCAACAGGTTTCTTTTGTCCTATAGCAACAAACGCAAATAGTAAAGCCTCAAAGGTACTCAGATTTTCAGGTAATACGCTGGTATCACCCATAACATGTGTTAATTGTTTAAATATTGCACTATATAGTTTGTCAACATTTTCAGGAGTGGCAAGACGAGCTGCAAGTAGTAATACTTTCGCATGCCACAATCCCTTTGGTGTTGTAGTTTCAACAGGTGTTGTAAGAAGCGACGCCTCTTCCAATGTTGGCGTAATATCATACGAAGTTGCAGTAACGTGCTGCGCAATGATGCTTAGAGACTCCAGAGCTCGGTCACTGTTAAGCTTATTCCTTGCGAGAAACGCGGTTAGTAGTTGCAGACCGCCACTCTCTCGCACCATTGGAAGTGCAGCGGCGATAGATGTGAGCTGCGCAAACTCCCGCACCGTAACGGTGGAAAGTACACGAATAATAAGACCCAATACATGTTCCTGCACTTCATCTGACCACTGTGATCGCATAGCGGGGGCCTGTGCGAGTCGTCGAAGTCGTGCCATTGCCATTCGGCGTTCTTTCATTAATTGCTGCTCTTCCTCCGCCTCGCGGTCATCGCTGATCCAGTGCAGCAGTTTTGTTACAACCGGCCGGAAGGCATTCTGCACAAGTGCGTCAAATGCCTTGGAAGCGGCCTGGCGTACATTCTCCGTGAAGCCATTCTCGTCCAGCATGACCTGCATGAGCACATCCGCCCCCTCCCGCGAGAGATACTCCCACTTCTTGTCTAGCACAGAGACCGGCCCAAGTGCGGCGATGCCCTGCACGGCGGCAACGAGAAGTTGTGGTGTATCCTCAGTGCCGCTGAGAATCTTCACAAGAGAAGTGACAATTTTCTTCAGGGCATTACCATCACGCAGATGATGACCGTAGCGAGCCACAAACTCTAATGTACGTACACGAACCAGAAGAGGGGCATCAGGGTTTTCAGCTTCTGCCAACATTCGCAATAGTTCACGCACATAATCATTCACCTTCGCAGGACTTTCGGTAACCGCGGCCTGAAGTGTGGCGTACAATTCCGCAACAGTAGTTTCACTGCGAAGGGCTTCTGATGGCGGAGATCCCGGTGGTGTTGTTGTTGTTGTTGTTGTTGTTATTATTGTTTCCACCCCAACGCACGGCTCCACCTCTTCCGCTTCTTTTGCAGCGGTGGATTCTGTTGCCTTCTTTTTAGGGGCCATCAAAGACTGTTTAAGTAATACTTATAGGTGTGTGGGTTGGGTTAAGAGTGAGATTCCGTTAACTAAAGAGGACTTGATCACACAAGGTGTTTCTCCGCTTGCATCGGTTCAAATAAATAGGAAATATGACCAATACAACGGTAGTAGTATTATTAGGGTGGAGGGTAAGAGAAATGTGGTAGAAAGAGTAACAGGGAGCATATTAATCAGAAATTATAGAAAATATAAAGGAAGAAACAACACCAATAAGAGCAAATATAGAAGCAAGTGATAAAAACAAATAAAAACTCGTACGCTCAGAAAGACAAAATATTCCCCAACATGAACGAAGAAACGAAAAAGAAAAAAACAAGAAACGCTATCGCATAGGAAAACACCAATAAAATTAAAAAAAATATGTTACATAACCATACGCAAGATACTTTTTTTTCTTTGGCCTCTTGTATACGAATATATTCGTGTATCCTCGATGCCATATGGATGAGAACTTCAAAGAGATATGTCTACTCGCGGGTAGCAAGAAGATCAAAAAGTAGTAAAAACGCTATCAGCAAAAAAAAAGGTAAAAGGTAATACAGTAGATAAATAAATAAATATAAAGCAAAACAAATAGTCATTACATTTCCATGACTATTCTTTAAAAAAAAAGACTAAAAAGAAAAAACAAAAATACACGCTATATTTATATATTTTATTCATTTTATATTTCCCATTACATGCACCACAACCCACATCATCCCCTAAAGGGAGCGGGACCAAGAAAAATCCTTATCTTCATCAAACTCCTAAAAAAAAAAACAAATAGGAAAACAGGTATTGAAAAAGATCTCCAACACACACCCTTTCCACTTGGAATAAAATAGGTTAGGTGGAATTCCCCAAATTTCCAACACTAAGGCGATATCTATACCAAATAAAATTGGAAAGGCAAACAAGATATATTTCGCTAAACAAAAAAAGAGTTTTGTAAAATAATATCATTCCTTTCTCAAACTCTCACCAAAACAAGAAAAAAAACGAGATTAACAACCTCACGCGTTTTTGCTGCTTGTCAAGAGAATATTATACATATCAACCACAGCGGAATAAATAGCCTCAGCGAAATCTTGTGCCGAACCTTGTGGTCCACCTTCTTTCCAGCATGAGATGTTGAACTTTACAGAGTTATCCGCTGCTGCATAACCAATCCCATATCCAGGGCTCACAGGTCCGAAGCCACCACTAATAAGAGCATCAGAGTAAAGCGAGGATGTACTTAACATATTACTGGAAAGTGTTTTATATGATGGATCTTTAAATAGCGCTGGTACATGCTGAGGATTACGACGCTCAGCTACCTTTAAAAGAGCAAATAAATGACGATCAATACCCTCACCCATTTTTGCATTTTTGGAAAGACTGCCATGTTTCTTCATAGCTTTTTTAAGTGCTACCACTTTTCCACTCGTTGTCGCATCAGGTGCATCCATTAACATAGTGAAAGCTTGACTTTCTAAAGTTGCTGAGCGAACACACTCTGTACGACCACGAAGAAAAGCACAAGTACTTGCACTTTCATATGTACTTACTGTACTTTTGTACATACGCCACCAAGCAAGTTGCATAGCAACCTGAAAGAATGGATCTGTCTTAATACCTCCTTCTTTAAATAAAGCACTACATCTTCCAATATCAGACAAAATACAAGAAAAAAAATCCATACGACGAATTTCTGAGCTGATACGTAATTTTGCTTTAGATGCCTCCTGTTCAATTTCTGGTGTTAGATGCCATTTAATTTGTCGAACAACTTCTGTTGGAACCGTATCACGTTTCATTCCTTTACTACTTCGCATAATAGAATGATTAAAAACATCTTGTGTGTAACGAAGAACTGCCACACCATCACCCCAGCTATGCTCAAAATTTATACCGAGAGAACCATCCTTGGTTACAATAACAGACATACTCTTGTCCCACCAGCGGTTTGTATCTCTTACTAACATAGCACGAGTTACCGCATTATTACCTTTTGATGTCCAATAATCTACTTCTATATCATCATCTAGGTTTAATACAAACATAGCAGAATCTACCAATTCAAAGTTTTCTTTATTTTTATGATTTCGCATCATAATTACACGTGATGCATGCCATGCGGTTCTGTTCATACTGGTGAGTACTCCAACTTCTGTTTTTGGTGATACCGCATTCATATCTGTAATGGCTTTTAATCTCGCATATATTTGCTCTTCCGGTAAAGGTCTACATTCACTGTCTGCAACAGTTACAACATACTGATGACCTCGATGTTGTACAATTATATGTGGAGTAAATCCAATTGATTTTAACTCATCTTTTAGTGCTCCAGGGACTCGGGTAGAATTCATTAAATTACCATATTGTGACATATCAAGAGGAAGGGCATAAAAATTCGAACCAATTGCCATTACTTTTGCAGAAATAGATTCAGGAGATAAAGCTACTGTTCGTTGAAACCAATCACTTCGGCAATAATGATCCTTTGTGCCGAAATAGAAGACTTCTGGTTTAAGTTTATTTTCAAGATACATTCGATAAAAAGCCACACTACTGGTAATCCAAAAGGTTGCACGAGTAAGCATATCTGTTTTATCTGTATCTCGTCGAGTAATAAGACATGGATTGTAATTTATTGGTAATGGAGTCCGATCTGACAGGTATAAATCAAACCAGTCTGCAGAAATATATGATGTATGTTTATTTGCCTTGTCTGTACGCACCAACTCATCCTGAAGTTTGGCACCTTCACAAGCCTCAAATCCTTTTACAATTTTTTCAGTTTCATCAAATTGTTTTGGTGACACCAATGGTTTAACTGAATCCAAATACCGTGAGCAAGTACTAGCAAGTTTTGGAATTGGTAAACGAAAAAGACTGCGTTGCAGGTGTCTTGTTGGAATCACAGAAGTATCGAGTACGGTCGGGTCTGTACAAACACCATCCGTTAGACTTTCAATGACAGGCCGCAGATTTGACCAGTCCGTTATGTCTTTTGGTAATTGGAGTAACGATTGGGAGGAGGAGGCGGCACAGAGGGCACGGGAGCGGCAGAGCATTGTGTTTCGTTGTAATGTAATGGGTGTGGTTATCTTTTTTTTTTTTTTTTATTTTTTATTACGTACTTGTAAGGAACACAATAAACACACAGAGAAAAGGGGGAGGAAAAGACAAGAGATATTAAGTACCAGAATAATAATAAATAAATAAAAACGGCCCACACAAAAAGAAATACAATAATAATAAGAAGAAGAATAAGAATAATAATAATAATAATCATCATCATCATCATCATCATCATCGTCATCAACCTCTTTCCACAAACTGTTGAAGTTACAGAATGATTCGATCCATCAAGGGAGAAGACAATAATAATAATAATAATAATAATAATAATAATAATAATAACAGGAACAAAGAAGATGGAAAAGAAAAACAACAACAGGCCAGAGTATTTCAATGCAAGATAATAATAAAAAGTTATCTTAAAGCATCTTAAACCGGACGCATCATCACTGTAGCATTCCGTAACTTGGCGGCATCAATTGTTAATGAAGTATCCTGTAGTGGCCGTGGTGGAATATCTCGAGCGATGAGTTGGAAAGCCAACGCACCCGGTTGTGCATGTTGTGCTGCCAAAACAAAAAGATCAGCCACAGTGTGTCGTTTTGGGTTTACCTTAAACTCCTTACGCTCCCCAAGAAGATTCACAATCACCAATTTGGAAGTTTCCTCATCCTCATTTAAATGGAAAGACCCACTTACTCCAAGTTTAGCCCCTGCTGCAGTTGCCTCCGAAGTTCCTGTTGTTGTTGTTGTACTGCACAATCGTCGTCCCTCGCCAGCAAACGGTACATGTGTTGTTGGTGCGTCCTGTTGTGTGGAATCAACGAGGCGCACGGATATATTCGTATTGGGATACATAGCCGCCACACTGTCTGGCACCACACCCGTATTCAGCGCATGAAAGAATGCCTTTCCCTCCGCACTGTCCTTTGGCTGCAACGGCCCGTTATCGATCGCATATCCATTGCGGTAGACCGTCACCACAATATCACGATGCTGCTGCACCGTTGAGGCGATAAATGGACTCGGCGCCGTTGTGTAGCCGAGACGTCTACCGCGGCCAAAGAAGGCCTGCGCGCCGTCCGCATCCTCGCCGCCCGCCTGCGTGCGTGCCCGCTCGAAGATGGACTCAATCACATCCCCCACCGCATCCTCGCCGCCAAGCACCACCTGTCCGGAAGAGGGACCACCACCGACAAAATGTTTTTCCGCCTTCTTATGATCGCCTGTTGTTGCTGCTGGCGAAGAAGAAGAAGATTGTTGTTGTTGTGTTGGTGTTTGTTTGTCTTGGGCCCCGTTCGACACCTCTTCCAAGAAGTTGATGACACGTTCGGCATCTCCGCCATATTTCTCCAGCAGTTCTAGCGCCTCCTCACGCTTTAACCATGGCATGTATGCCGTTAACTCCGCCACGTCAGCCTCCTTGTCTCCTGGCATTATGGATAACTGATAAACTTTTTTTTGTTTTGCCTTCTCCTATGCGTATTATTTCCCCTTAATCTTCTACTATAACTTTCTTTCTTATTTCCGTTTCAGGCTAGTTGGTTTTCTTTTTCTTTTTTTTTGTTTGTTTCTGTGTTTCTGTTTTCCTTCTATTAATTCAATTTCTGTAACCTCTATTACCTTTGATGAACCGGATGAGTCAAGTCTACCTTCAACGTATTCGAAAAGAAAAAGAAAAATGTACGTATATACAGAAATGTACATTAAATATATATATATATATATATATATATATATATATATATAAAGAACAAAAATAAAAGAAAAGATAGCACTGATGAAACATAAAAGAAAAAATACACTGTCCATACGTCTCCAAAAGTATCGAAGAAGAATTCAATGACCGAAATAAGAGATAACCTCTCAAGTCTTTTTTTTTTTTGCTTTCAATTTAATGTTAAGGTTAGGCCTTTTTGGAGAAAAGGCGAGGACAAAAATAAAAGCAATTCGGAAAGCTTTTTTCTCTTTTTTTTAATGAAATACACGAATTAAATAAAATGTGCAGATTCACATATAAGCGTATCTCCCACACCTGTAAAGCTTCACTATAAAAAAAGAATGCAGTGGGAACAGATGAATACGACACCACTACAACTCTCAAGCAAAGTTAAACAGGTTAATAACACGTTATAATAATCATCTTTCTCTTTTTTTTTCCCTTTTTTTTAGTATCCCTTTCATAGCTATATTTCAGTCAAATATCTCTTCATATCTTACACTCATACAAACTGTGTTTGTACCGAACATACACCATTATATGAGTTATTTCATTCACACCGCCTCTTTCTCTCACCTGTCCTTCATAACACACACACACAAAGGTATATATGTTTTAGACATCGTTGCGCAGTTTTGGTTTCCCAATTCCTCCCTTGATGTTCATTCCCCACCTTTATTAAAACCCATCCATCAAGGTAGTGTAAAGGGATTTTCTTCACATAGACTACATGGTCTATACGAATAGGATTAAACCGCAAAGGAACGAAAAAAAAAAAAAATGACCATCACACCTTTTGCAGAGGCATTAAGAAGAACAAACCACATTCTTTTTCCTTTTTTTTCTAACCCCTTACTACATGCCTAATTTCCTTTCCTTATGGTATACATTGGTTATAGGAAAGGCGAACAGAAAACTCTTCTGAGATTTCCCTTATTCTTTTTTTTCTTGCTCTCGTCTGCAATTCCCAGTGATTGTGATCATGAAGCAGTACAAGGAGCAATAACAATAACAATGGCAACAGTATAAGGATAATTTAAAGAGGTTCCTACTATTTCACTCACCTCCTCTCTCCCTCCCTCGCTCTCTCTCTCTCTCTTTTTATTAATATATATATATATATATATATATATATATATATATATATATATATATAGAGGGAGAGAGAGAGTGGGGTTAGGTGGTAACTTCTGTTGCTGTAGAAGGTTTCAAGTAATCCGCAAGCTCCGCACATGCCGCAGCCATGCGCCCCAGTTCCACCACACTACACAACTCATCAACAGCAGAAGTGTACTTTGGTAGAGATTCATCTCCTACTGATTCTTGCGGTTGCAGCCGTATAGCCCCTGCAGATACCCAATCATCATCATCGCTAACAGTATTATCAGTATTACGGTGTTCACTGCTACCAGTATCATCATTCTCACTACTTTCATCCCCGGCGCGTCGGCGGAGTGAGCGATCTGCCAGTGCAATTACGCGGCCAATAACAGATTTACTGGGTTCATCGCCCTTTATTTCGGTTCCATCGTCAAGTACCTGCAAGATATCCGCCCCACTAAGGAATTGACATTCCACGAGTACATCATCTACTCGTAAAGCACGTCGGTCTGCACGGCCTCCACCTCGCCAGCGAGGTCTTACTTTGCAGTTTTCCATAAATTGATCAAAGGGACCGTAGTGTCCACAACTCAGTGCTTCCTCCTCTTCTTCTTCAACTCCCACTACCTGTTTCTGAACCGTATCCACCTTTTTTATATCGGACACACCAACAGCAGTGGTAGCCGTAGCCGTAGCAATAACAGTAGTAGAAATACTAGTAGGAGTAGGAGTAGTCATAGTAATAGTGGTAGTGGTATTAATATTGGTGTTAGAAAATAGAGGCGAATCTGATATACTCACAAGAGAAGCATCCTCTTGTGAAGGACCCATCATTGCCTGATCAGCACTCAAACAACGTGCAATTCCATAAGATAAGAAAGGTTCCCTATTCCCCACTTTCCTTGAGTTTACATCGTCATAGGAGTAGTAACGTGCTAGAGTTCTTTTTTCAAACGATTTCGTACTGCAGTTAACAATCTTAGCAGAAGTGTTAGTGCCATCCCTTAATGACTTTGTAGTGGAGGGAAATACACCTCCTCCCAGACTTGTCTCACTTTTAGGAGTTGCAGGTGTACGAAAACCAGTGAGAACTGCCGATAATGGTGTTTGTGGTTTCATTGCCGTAAATTGTTCAAGTCGTGGATGACGCAGAAGAAGTTCCACCTTTTCTTTTTCACCCCACTCACGCATCATATCAAGAGCCACTACAGCCTCATCATCTACTCCTTTAAAATCTGCGAGGTTCATTGAACGTAGAGAGCGTGTCTGAGAAACATTGTGATTCTCTAGATTGCCCTTGGATAGACATTTTGGAACTAAACGGTTATTATTTTCGCACGGTTTTTCATCCTTTCCAAAGGTCCAACAACGTGAAACTAAAGCAGAAAAAGTATCAGGTAGTGAATCAATTTTACAATTGCTGTCATTGCTAGTTCTGCTGCTGTTTTTCGGCTCATACGAAAAACAACCAACCACTCGACCCTCTGCTGTACTCATATCACTATCATCATGGGTGTTGCATGGCTTTTGTCGTCCCTGTACATCTATCAGTCCCTGTGGTTGCGTCTCTGTATACGAAGGTGTTTGTGATGTTCCTTGTGTTGTGGAAGATACATCAACACTCTCCGCAGAGGGATTTCCATTCTTCAATCGTAGAGCCGCATCGTATGCATCAACGTGCGTGGTGTAGAGAGGTGATGATGCATTATCCCCAGTGGATAAACCCATACAGGCGGAGATAGCCCCAGTAGTGGTGGGAGACTCCATCATAATAATAATAGTAGTCGAAGTAGTGGTACTAGAAACAAGGAAACAAATACAGATTAAAACTCAAAATATTTTGAACACAATATATATATATATATATTTACCTCTTGGAGGTTTTCTTCTTTTTTCTTCTCGTAAAAACAAAAAAAAACAACACACACACAACCTCACTCCTCTATCCTTACTTTTAACCGCAATCAATAAAAAAAAAATGTTATGCAGGTGCTTCTCTTTTCGTTTCTCTCACTAGTTCTTTATATCTCTCTCCCACCCCAAGTGACAAGTAGAGACACAACCACAATGATACAAAGGGGAAAAAAAAGACCGCACACGCACAGACACGAATTAATAAACCAAGAAAAGAAAAAACAATGAACTTCCTTAAAAATATGTTACAATCTCTTTGCGGAAAGAGAAGTCCAAAAAGAAATCTGTAGAAAAAGAAAAAAAAACACAAAAGCGAAAGAAATCAACGCAAAATATTATGCTGCTCAATCTTCTGTTTTCTTGAACTTCTTCCTGAAGTATGTGCGCTCGTATGTGAAACAACTCCGTTTCTTCTATTCTTTGCTTAGCGTTTTTGTACTCTTTTTCGTGTTATATGTCAATATATATAAACTAATTTAACTGGAAAAAAAAAGATTTCACACCAACTTATCTTTTTGTTTCGCTTGCACCAGTAGGCTATACCTCTGCCACTTTGCTTTGAAAAAAGAGCAGACCAGAACACAAAAAAAAAACAACGGCAGACAAACAGAAAGAAACAAACTAGATGAGGATAGTAGAAGAAAAAATTCTTTTCCCTGTCCGCTTACACTGGGGTCTCTTGCCTTTTTTTTTTGCTGTTGTTTGTGTGTGTGAAACTATGATGATGTCTGGGTTCGTGAAACGTTTATTTATTTCCTTTTTTTTTGGGCTGCGTGTTTAACGCTTGGTTATTCTTGTTGTCGTTGTTGTTTTTTTTCTCTTTCCCTTCTCTTCCTTTTTTCTGTTAATACCTCTTCCCGGTTCTTGTGTATGAATGAACCCCACACAAATCCGGCGACAGAAGCGTAAGTGTAGAAAAATGGCACGTGAGCCTCCCCTCCAATCCCCACAGTCTTCGTCTTCCTTTCCCTGCTGTTCTCTCTCCCCGCCGCTGGTCGAAGTGCGAAACAAATACTGTACCCAGCACTGTTAACAAGATAGCCAGCCGCTGCTGTTGTTATTGTCCAGTAAAGCGTGTGAGAGGGACGACAGAAGCCTCTCCCCCTCAACCCGACCGTCGTGACGGTACGAGTGTGGCGACTTGTGGGAATAAAAACATAGAAATAAAAAAAAACGAAAAAAACAAAGAGAACAGACAAAAAAGGGGGGAAATAATGTATATGTATATGTATAATTAGATATTACTTGGGTACATGTGTTAAAGAAAGAATATGATAGAGTCGATGATGGGAATAATAGAAAGTTATATACGTGAACAGCGATAAACAAGGCAAGGGACACAGACACAGTGAAAGAGAAGGAAAGATAGAGAAAAAAAAAAGAAACTCATTTCTTCTCCACAAATCCCATCACATCTCATCTCCGTGTCTGTACATCAATCTATCATTGAAATATGTATAATAACTAAACTAAGGCAATTTATTTTCTCTTCTTTTCCTTTTTTCCCCATTACATCTAACTCTAGGACTTATTTATTTCTTCACTTCTTCATTGCTTTTATTTAATTTACGCTTAACTGACGCAATATCAGAACCGGGAATCCACCACCCATTACCACAGAACACATGATCCCATCCTTTTCTTGATGCGTGCAACTCATTTTTTTTTTTTTTTTTGCGATCACAGCACTTGATGCTGCAGCTGATTATTTTTT
Organism: Trypanosoma melophagium; assembly: GCF_022059095.1. Lineage (NCBI taxonomy): Eukaryota > Euglenozoa > Kinetoplastea > Trypanosomatida > Trypanosomatidae > Trypanosoma > Trypanosoma melophagium. The sequence continues at coordinate 151,196 of NW_027125140.1, read as the reverse complement.
ATACTCATTACCACAGAAGGCAAAAGATACGAAAAAGGAAAGAGAAAAAAAAGAGTTCAAAAGATTCAAAAGATTAAAGAAAAAAAAAAACGTTACGTTCTCAGAGAGTATGAAAAATATGGAGCTATAAAACAAAATATAATAGAAACAGAGCTCAACGCTATACATCATTACTACACATTTTATCCTTTCTCCTATTTTCCCAATTCCATACACTCAAATAAATGAATAAAATTAAGGAATATCCACAAGAGGAAGTGAAAAAAAAAACATAGAAAACAATAAAAAAGTAAAACACACAGTATAAGAGTTTTGCTTTTTTTTTGTTTTCTTTATTTTTTTCTTCTTTGGGTGGGAGAAGAGGAAGATAATTTGGGCGAAAAGGGCGGTAACGATATACTCCTGTTGTTTTTTTTTTTTGCTTCCCGCGGTTACTTTAACTAGAATTAAATACACATCTCTCAAATATATGCTGTGTGCAAAACACTTAACAAACACCAAAACTACTATCACTACCCTCGTCATTATCCTCATTAGCGTTGCCACTGTTATTGTTGATACTACTTTCTGCAAAATGTTCATCCCCTTTCATCAAAGATAAAGAGGAGCTAGACGCCTCATCCGTAGCAACAGTAATATTTCCCTGTGAGTTTCCTCCATGCATTGAAACGAAGGATGAAAAGATACTATTATTCTGTTGTGCTAAATGATACGCCTTAAGTGTATTCTGCATTAAGTAAGCTACTGTTAGTGGACCGACACCGCCCGGTACAGGTGTCAATGCTGCCGCCTTTTCTCCAACAGATATTACGTCAACATCACCGCAGAGACGTCGAGATTTACAAAGAGTATCATTGTTACTAACATTGCTACTATCATCCTCGTTTATGGCAACATCAATTACCACAGCACCTGGTTTTACAAAATCTCCTGTTACTACTCGTGGAATACCGATTGCTGTCACGAGAACATCAGCATGTCGAGTCACTTCCCTTATTGCGTCAAGATCATTGTTGCGATTACATAGAGTTACTATAATGTTATCTTCTCTTTGTAGCAAAGCCGCTGCAGGGACACCAACAACCATACTCTTATTAATAATCACAGCATGTAGATTTCGCTTTTGTGCCGCAGGTGATTGTTGCTCTGGTTCTACAGTTTCTGTTCCTTCTGTCGATATAACAGTCCTGTTAAGATACGAAAAAAGCAGTGCACGTACTGCCATTGCCGTACACGGCACAAAGTACCCTCCCTCCACTAAATGACGGGAGACCAACGCCTCTGCTTTGGCTGTAGAGAAATCACGTTGAATAGCACCGGCGTAAATAGGGTTTTCGTGTAGAAAGAGATTCCCCGCGTTAAGTGGGTGGAGTCCATCCACGTCTTTGTGTGGGTGAATACACAAGAGCGCTGGTCGTACACGGAGGTGGGGTGGTAGCGGTAGTTGCAGGAGTACACCATCAATGGAATTATCGCGGCAAATCCACTGCAGTTCCCGGTGTAATTGCTGCTGCTGCACAGATGCGGGAAGTTTGTGGAGATAAAAACGAATACCACAACGTTCGGCCGCTCGCTGTTTCATCGCCACATAACGCCGTGAGTCCTGTCGATCTCCAACCATCACTACTGCGAGTGACGGGGGACGGTGCAGTAATAATGTTTCAGACTTAATTCGCTCCAGCATTACAGCAGAGAGACCACGACCACCGAGGGTTTGGGCCGGCATTATCGCTCTGTACCCCGCGGTTTACGTACTGGATGTGTGTTCTCTGCTATCAGGGTTCTTTTTTTTTTTTTGCTTTGTTGTTGTTGTTGATCTTTTTGTTTGCACCTCTGGGTTTCCTTTTGTAGAGTTAATACTACTTTTTGCTATGCAAGGAAGCTGTATTTATTTTTTTATTTGGTATTGTATTTGATTTGCCTTTGTTGGGTTACAAGAGAACAACGTGCACGCAAACACAAGCACAAAAACAAAGAGAAAAAAGATTATATATATATATATATATATATATATATATATATATATATACGTATATATAATCTCACACGTGATTAGCCTTTCCCTTCACTTCCACTTTGAAGCGGCTCTTCTACGTGTGTTCTTTCAAGTAAAAATAAAAAAGATAAGAAAAAAATCCTTTAGCAAAAAGTTTAAAGTATCAGGATATACACCACTTTTTATCAACATGCAAACACATATTGTTTACAATTATTGTTGCTGTCGGTAGTTTTTTTTTGTCTTTATTACGGGCATAAGGTTATTATACTACTCTGTACGTCTTTAGACATCAAAAAAAAAAATAAAAATGATAAAATGATAATAAATTGGGATAAAAAGAAAATCATATAACAAGCAAAGATGCAGCCACATAAATAGGTATTTATATGTTGCTGTTTTCTGTCAATGCAGTTTAGTCTGTGCATCCTTCTTCTCAGAGAAGGGAAACGTCAAAAGGGAGAGAAGAGCCCTTTCCGTATCATTTAACCCTGGCAGTAGTTGCAAAAAACACCCCATAGAAGAACAAGATGGTGTTATTTTCACATCTTCCTGCAATTGTGTAAAGAGTTCCGCCACAACGGCATTTAACTCCTGCAGATATCTTTCAGATTGTGGTAGCTGACGCCAGAGACGCAGTGCCCACACTACAGGCGGAGGCATCTTCACAGAGACACAATCCAGCGAAAAACAACTCAAGTCATCCTTACGGTTATCTAAACTGGAATCAGGTGAGTTGTGTTTTATATTAGATGGAATGCAAGATGGCAAAATCGCCTCCCATTGTGTCTTTTGTTTTCGCAATCGCAATACCGCCAACTCCGCCTCCTGCTGTTGATGACAAAGTGTCTGCAGCTCCACCTGCAGCAATAATACATTCGCGCCAGTGTGTGCCAGTCGTGCCGCCGCCGCACTGCGTTCCATATGCCACTTCTCCACTTCGCCTCTCGCCGCTGCCGCCTGTTCTCGCAGTGCCGCAATTTCCCGTTGCCGCTCTTTTGCCTCTTTTTGCATATTTGTGATGATGTGAAGGTACTCGTGCACCTCCGCGGCGAGTTCGGCATCCTCATCGTCCACCGATGGAGTCGTGTTAGAGGTATACATCTATACACAACCTCAGTGCGTACGTGTGTCTAATATGTATATATATATATATATATATATATATATATATATATATATAATAAAGAAAAGAAAACAGAGGAAAAGCATTTGTAAAAATTGGCGGCAAGACAGTAATGTTCCATAAGGATTAGGAAAGAAACAAAAAAAAAAATCAAGTACAGAGAAAGATTCAGGGATAGCTAAGCAAAGAAAATAATAATGAAAAAAAGAAGTTCCAAGTAAATAAAAAAGAATTATAGAAACTTTACATTTGTATGAAATAGCAAAAATCCAATAAATAAAATAATTTACTTTATATATTTGGTTCCATCTGTCCTTGTATGTGTGAATGAACGTAAGTGTACATCCGTTCACATATCTCTTTCCTCCACTTTCATAGGATAGCAAGACCTACTGCTGCCACAGGCTCTAGTGTTCCACTTTTGCTAAACGCATAATGTGGGTTTCGCACACCCTCACCACGGCAATAAAACGGGCAATCGCGCACAGATACGAATGGACACTGACCCAACACACCTAAGCCTTCAAAAACAACTACAAAGGGTCGAAGAGGTAGTATACTCTGTGCTTCACGCATCTCTGCACGTTGAATAAATTGTCGACGAGATTCCTCCGCACGAAACAACGCCTCCATCGCACGTTCAAACCGCATTTTTGCCCCTGCTGCCCATTCAAAACGTCGTCTGGCCTTTCGAATACGGCGTTCATTTTCTATTATCTCTTGGCGATGTTCTTCTTCTGCCTGAATGAGACGCTCAATTCTGTGAGAAAAACCCTCTACAATCCATGGTAATATCAACTTGCGGTGACGTTCCTCAGCCTCCTCCTTCTTGCGTCGAAATTCCATAAATGCAGATATACTTTCTACACTGTGTTCTGCCTGACGTAGTATATTTTTAAAACCATCATCCTCGAATTTGATCAATTCTTTATGTTTTTTACGCTGCAGTATCAAGAGTCGACGTATTTTTTCCTTCACACGTGGAGCTTGATCAACGTCACTTGGGTCGACGGAAGCGCTACTTTCTGGTACCTGCGCCCCATACGCACGGCGATTGACAAAGGCTGAAGTGGACTTTCCTGCGGCTGAGAGTCGTGGTAAGGCATCCCGCGTGAAGTCCCTATGGCGATGTACGTGTATAGACCACGGTGTGCTCAGTGAGTCATCAGCGCACGGCTGCCGCAAGGATGGTAGCTCTGCACGAGAAGACATATTGTAAACACCTATTTAATGTAAAAAAGAAATAAACATATATAAAGTTTTTTTTTATTCACTTCTTTTTTTTTTTTCTTTAGTTGAGGAGGGAAGGTAATTTATTGTATTGCCCCAGTTACTTTTCCTCAATTTGTATCTCTGAGATGAGCACAATGAGAGCCAAAGAGAGAAATAGAGAACTGGCTAAGCAAAGACCTATGTTGTATAGTTGTTAGAGTAAAGCAAAAAAAAAACTTCCAGTTTTTTGTGTATATAAAAAAAGAGCTAAAAACTAGGAAACCAATTTTCAAAACAAAGAAAAAAAAGGAAGAAAAAAAATATATATACGCAGAAAAATGGTCACTTCTTTTTTAAAAACTTGTATATCATATTCATAGATGTTTATTGGATATGCAAACATATAGATACACTTACCTATGTGTAAGGAAGGAAATGTTACAATATCCACCAAAACGACGAAACAAAGAGACATATTGGTACCTTGAGTTATCTAAAAGATCATACTTATCTTTCTACACATACACGTACAAATACAGACACACACAGAAAGAAAGAGAGATGAATAAATATATTTATATTATACAACGACACATGAACGTAAATACAAAAAAATAGTGATGATATTTGCCAGAATATCTACTACTACACATGTTGTTGTGTATACGTATAAAAATAATCTTAATTCACATTATATACATATACTAGCATGTATTCACATAAATAAGATTAAGATAGACATAATCAGCAGATCATCAGCGGGTCAAGGTAGGAAGCAAAAGCTCACAGAATCGATCAAAGTTTAGTGTGCTGCATGTATCATTGGTGGCAGCAGTGCTGAGAATAGACATTGCCTCCCCCGCTCCAATAGTGGTGTCTGCCACATGTTGGCTGGCTTTAATAAGTGCTACCTTTGTTACTTCCTCCTGTTCACCAAAAAAACTAGTGAAGACACTGCGAAGACACGCCCGAGCCATACGTGTACGCCGTGTCGCATCTGACCACAGAACTTCCATAACAGCCAGCAGCTCATTGAGTGTTAGTCTTCGATTTGGCGACCAGGGTTCTCCTGCCGCAGTAATACACGCCTCGCGTATCTCACGTAGAGTAAACACCTCTTCTGCACCTGTACTTTTTGATGCTCCTCTAGTTTTACTATCTGATGGGAATAAGGCGCATAGAATAGGGCGAAGCTGTCGGCACTCAATACGACCACTATCTTCTTCATCCCATACAATGAAGAGTAGCGATGCCTGCTGCCTTTTGAATTCCATGAACGATGTAGAGAGCCATTCTTTAGGAAGAGTAGGTGTTGAACTATTACACATATCTACTTCCTTGTACTCTAAGAATATCTGAATATTACCCTTTTCTGCTTGGTTTTTTTTTTCTCCTTCCTTACTTCCGTAAATGAAAGAAATACCCCTTTTCACTTAGTCCTCTTTACCACTCTACTTTGATCTGGCTGCGTCTCAATGGCTAAGTCTTCTGCAGCAACAATCAAGGCTCACATAAAAAGAAATAATAAAAAAAACAGCAAAACAAAAAAAAGATAAAAAAAGAAACAAAGAAAAACACCCTCACATTAACTCGATTCATTGACAATTAATAAGGTATACTAAATGTATCCTTAATGCCTCTTAACATATTTTTTTCTTTCTTTGCATCCTTCTGTCGTTTTTCTTTCTTCTTTTTCTTAAGACGTAAGCGAGTAAACACAATTTATCTCCTTTTCTACAGTTTTTTTTTGTTTTTCATGTTTCATTTTTCTTTTAGATCTTCACCAATCTAGCATCGAAACTCTTTTTTTTCGTTCTTCTATCCTTGCCGTTGTTGTTTGTTGTTATTTTTTCATTCTTCTTCTGTCATCTTATTACCACCGAGTGTTGTCCTTGGCTTTTTTTTTACTTTTTGTGATTCCATGCTTTACTGGTAGAATAATAATAAAAAACAAAGAAATCCCCACCACAGTCAAACACGTCATCCCCATAAGACCAGATGAGGACACCAAATTTGAAAAATGAAAAAAAAAGCAAAAAAAAAAAAACAGCGACGGATATTATTTCTATTCTTTCCAAGTACACATTATGACACCAGTCCTGCAGCTCTAAACTGGAGCCATGATGACAGTAGCTGCTGCTCCTTTGCATCTAGAACATTTGTCCAGGCAGCAGCAAAGAGTGAGGTGCATTGCAGCTCCGTAGCAGCAAGGAGGACGAGCCCCATGGCGGTTGTCTCCAGCGCACGTGCCACTTCCAGTTCACTTGCGCCATTGCGGAGAATTTCACTGAAGGTGTCCCCGTCGTGCTGCTTGGCGCGACGTACAATCTGCGTCATGAGATCACTGCGGAGCTGATCATCCACGTGACACGTGATGCGGGCGGCGTCTGCCCACGCTGCGGGTTTCTCCAGTCGCAGTAGACGCTGCACGGCCTCCGCGGCGCCGAGCACAACATCGCGGGTGTCGGGGAGAAGCCAAGCCCGCTGCGCAGCGACGAGGGCCGCGTCGAGTTTCAGGCGGCGGACGGCGGACGAACGACTGGCGGCGTCGCCCCCCGCCACCCACGCGAGTCGTGCGAGGGCCACGCAGCGGGAGCGGTGGGCCGCGGGATCTCCGCCGTACGCAAAGGGGGCACCACCGGCACTGCTGGTCGTGTTACTGTTGTTGTTGTTGCTATTGGATTCTGTGGCTTTGGCGGAGAGTGGGGAAAAGGCGGCGGGAGGCCGCAGTCCATCTGTGAGAAGAGACTCAAAGGCGTCAGGGACCACCAGCCACGCGAGATGCGGGGCCGCTCGTAGCAGAAACGCATCACGCGCCACTCCCGCCGACGGGTATGTTGGTAATAACTCTGGTAATAACTGCAGCTCCCACTCACGACGTTGGGAGAGGAGAGAATGGAGTGCAATGTCATACATGGCAGGGTTACGCTCGCAGAAGATTGCAAGCTGATTGTACTTTCGCGTGTCTTGTAGTGGATTTTCCACAGGTTCGGCAAGGCAAATAGCAACAAGAATGTCACCTGCAGTAAATTCCAATGCTAGTTCCTGACACAAATGTAGTACTGCCGCGCCAAGCGTCCCATCTGAAGCGGGTTTAGGAGCTCCAAATGGATAACCCAATGGTTCACGTAAAAAGGGTTCTCGGAATAATGTGCAGCGTATCGCATCAGAGTAAAATAAAGAACCACCCTGTGAATGAGTTCGGAATGAAAAGTGCATCACCAATGCAATAAGATCCAATAAACGTAGTTGATCTACTAATGGAACAGTCCATGTTGAAGGAATAGCCTTTTCAGAATTCTGGCTAGGTACCATTGTGGTAGTGACAGTGTTATTGACAGTATTATTGCTTGTAGCAGCAACCTCAGCCAATGCGTTAGATAAGGTTGTACATGCACTTGCCATTTGTAACTGAATCCCATAATGTTCCATCTCTGAACTCGTCCACAACATAGAAGAAACAGTATCTGGTACAGTGTAAAATTTTGCCATATCTTCACGTGACTCATCAATTGCACGAGCAATAAGGAGAAAAATAGTAGCTACAGCCATTGCTTCATCAAATTTTGTGCGATGATCCAGTAATACACTGCGCTGCGTCTCAATAAGGTGTTCTACAAGTACTTGTAACAACGTACAGAGTCGACCTGGTTCTCCAAAAACAATTTCTGCCGCTGTACCTAGAGCATTTACTGAGTTTACATCTGTACACTTAATTCGAACAATATCAGCAACTCGAATAACGGCTTCACGTAGTAATTGCTGACATTTTTCACGTTCAAAAGAGCTTCGTGCCAGATGAATATAATCATTTACCGTTGAAATTCCACCTCCTCCTTGTAAACTCACAGGTGTTTGACGATAAAGAGGTGTCAAAACGTCAATTTCTATACCTGTAATATTATTACTATTAGTAGTAGTAGTAGTATTTGCTGTTGTATTAGCAATAGTTGTAAGGGAAAGTGGGTAAGAACTATCATTCTGAAGACGCCTAATAGCAACCATAGCGAGCAAAGCTTCCTGCATTGAAAGTAGCTGCGCAATTGTCTGTGCCTGAAGGGATGGTTCAATCTCATCATGTAAAAGTACAGTTAAAAGAAATCGTCGATGTTCCTGTTGACGATGAACGAGACTATGTGTCACATGAGCAACCATATTATCATCTTCCACATTAAGATCTGCTCGTGCCCAATTACCTTCATGTGGTCTCTGGCATGAACAAATAGCTTCGCTGGCTTCTAATACAGCCGCATCAATTGATACTCTAGCGTCAATACGCAATGCATATAAAACACTATTTATATTTCTGGTTAAATTTGCCATATTTTCACGCCTACCTGTAAAGTGTGACATACGACATGCTTCAATTGATTTTTGATGCTCACTATTATTATTATTACTATTATTATTATTATTATTATTATTATTATTGGTAGAAGTAGCGGCAGCATCTATCATCACCTCATCTGCACTGATAACAGACTCTATCGGTCCAGTAATATCTATTGTCACAATTCTACCATCTTTTAGTAAGGAGCTACCAAGTGGGCATTCAATCCCCCGCAATATATGAACATCTTCACTGGAACATGGGTTACGTACACTTACATTTTTATTTATACGAACGCAGTAATGTCCAGAAAGTACAGTTATCACTTGTCGAGTTTCATCAATGTAAACTTTAGTATGGTGTAGAGGAGTTTCTGCTACTGTACGTGCCAAAGAACCAATAGATTGCATACTTAAAGTTTGTCTTACTGTACCATTCTTCACATCCATCATCACAAGTTCTAAACTTGCTTCATTTCCACCGCATGGCATTAGATATACCAAACAGCACAACTGTGTTGTCGTCTCATCAAAAGCCACTACACGTCCTTGACGTTGTAGAACTGAAGAAAGATTAATACCCCATTTAGCACGAATAAGAGTGTCATTGGAACGTCGTCGGTGGAGTGAACCAAAATCCAATAAGAATACCTCTGATGCACCGCTTACAGCCCAGAGTTGAGTGGGTTTTTCAGCACGAAACTTCAATAATGTGAATTCATGTTGAGCAGCCGCATCCAATGTATTACTGCCCTTATAACTATATTCACTACCCAAGAGAGAGCTGTTACTGTAGTTAAGAGAAGCAGTATTGTTTTTTTTCCCTGATGATAGACCTGGAAGCCATGAACGCCACCAGGATCCAAGAGATGATGAAAGTGACATTGGTGAGGTTTGAACTGTTACACCAAGATCAGTACGATCAAATTCAAGAACAATACGTTCACCACCTGTCTTAACCGCAACAAGTACTAAACCTGATGTAGTTCCCACAGCTGTAAGCATAGCCTCTTCCTCCCGTTTGCAGGCGAAGGATGAAACAATAATGTTATCATCCTCACAGTCAAACTGAAACTCAACAGAGTGATCAAGACTTGATACGGCACCATAATCTGTACAGAATGCCAGTGATTCTTCATAAGGGCCAAGCTCGGCAACAAATAGTGGTAATCCTTCATCTCTTGTAAATGTAGGAATTTGTGCCATACGTGGGGCACTGCGTTGCCAAAAAGGCTTGTGCATATTCCACACACGTAAAAGACGCGTATTCTCATCCACTATCCAACAGCTATGTTCGCCAATTCCAGATAGAAATACAGATGGACGAATAACCACACCTCCCACACGAATTTCCGCCTCAGCAATCGATGTAGGTCTCACACGTTCTGAACCCATAAACACAAACGGATCGGCTGCTGCTACCATTGGTGCAGTCAACTGACTTGTTTCCACTGACTCTTCCATGCTACTCAGTGGAGATCGCTGCGTCCGGGCAACCTTGGCGGGTGGAACAAACGCAAACATTCGATACTATCCTTCCTAGACCCTACGCGTAAAGTTCCTACCGACAATTGTGGTAATTCTAACACCGTTAAAATAGATTAAAGAAAAAAAATTACATGTATATATATATATATGCATCCAAAAAGCAAAAAAATAATAAAAAATGAAAAAACAAGCAATTTACAAAATAATAAAGGAATATCCTACCATAGTAAGACAGTTATTGCGTTACTGAGATTCTTTAGGCTAAAAGTTTTTTTTCTCTATTTTTTTTTTTTTTTTTGGCTAATAAACAGAATAGCTACTCTTCTTTTTCTTTTTACTGTTTATGGCGTCATTCTTGATTCTATGCGAAAAATCTAACGTTGTACTTTTTTCTTTTTTGGTGCGTGTACGTGTGCATGAGCGCATACTCAAAACACAAAATCAAAAAAAAAACAATGTGTATTAAAGGATAAATACCGAAAAAAATAAGAAAAAGAGAATTCCTTCTGTTATCGCTCTTCTTCAGAGTCCCTACTCATTTCTACCAGCATACGTTGAAGTGGTAAGAGCCATTTTGTATCCATATGACGGTGCAAAAGCATATCCTGCAGTTTGGGGGCGTCTAGAACGGGATCAAAAGTTGGAATATCATCCCACTCGAGTGGACAACATAACGAAGATGTACCGGGATGTACACAGAAAGGCAATTTCAAAAGATGATCACGCCGTGTACTGACATGTTCATCCAGGCGTGGATACATCAGAATAATCTGTGCAGCCGCAGTAACATTAGCCGCCGCATCACCGAGAACGCGCATAACATAACCCCAATCCAGCACATTTCCCTCTTCGAAAGGAACATTCTGCAGAAAACGCTGTTCTACATCACGACGAGAACCCATTTTTAATGCAGAAACCATTGCGCCATAGACGACGCTAGCACCTTTTGGATGTAGTACACTGTTGGGATTATCTGGTGATGATTGTAGGAATAGTTCCGTGAATGCCGGATCAATAACATCCAGTTGTACACGACGAATAGTAGGGTGAATGGGTCTACCATTAACAAAATCAGCTACAACAGCATGACGAGATGCTTTGGGAGTTACAACGGTTAAATATCCTACCAACGCGGTACGTTCATCATCGTGCATCTTGCAAGCACGTTTATCACATACCCATAAATGAATTCCACGACGACCAGAAAAAACAGGTAATATATATCGAAATCCAAAATCTTCCTCTAAAACACTTCGCAATACATTAGCTGCACATGCCATCCAAGTCCAGCAATATCGGCATATAGATTTCCCACTACAACAAGAGCGTACACTGTCATAATCACTCATATCAATATCAAACACCAGTTCACGTTCTACTGGAAGAATACTAGTCGCGCTCTGTTTTTGGTTTGGACGAATAGTATAAACTGCACCAACATCAATTTTCTCTGGGTAACAACGAATAAGTTCACGACGGAGTTCTGTTGCACTACAATAACTTCGAAAACGCGTAAAAATATCTCCAAGAAGTGTAAAACAAAATTCTCGACGTGCAAGATAGTTCTCAGCAGCAACATTTCTCTGCTCCTTCGTCACAACATTCTCTGAGGGTGAAGAAACAGGAATAAGTTTAGCAGAACCAACATCGGTATCACCATAAATTTTTCCCCATGCAGATAAGTCATAGGAAAGCCATTGCGTTACGAGATCAACAGGGTACACAAACTCGTAAAACTCCCGTAGCGAGACCTCATCTAACATTATATCACTCGTCAAGGAAATTTCTCCATAAAAAGAAAAGAAAGAAAGAGATGAAATGAGATGATATTGTCAAGAGCAAATAAGCGGCAAGAAAAGTAAATAAAAAAAAATACACCAGATTACATTCCATTTTGACCAAGTACTGTTTCAACACATCAAAAAAAAAAAAGAAAATACGAGAAATATATCTGAAAAAAAAAACATGCAATGTTTGTCTACATTCAATCTTCGGCTGTCAAAGCCACAGGAAAAAAAGAAAGAGAGAAAATCAGTGGAACTGAAGAGGTGGTAACTTGGGTATCTTTCGTTTAGCACTACTCGAGTCCTTCATCACAGCGTTTACCAGTGTTTTCCGGTAGTTGGACCACCTACGTTGCCGTTCGTACTGCTCTTCTATGTCTTCACATGAGGGATATCCCTTCGCAAACTCCTTTAACTGTGCGTACTCACGGTCACCAAATAATCGACGACAGTGGTCATTTGATAGCATAAAGAAAACACACGGAGACTTCGTGTACACAGTAGCCTGTCGAGGCAATGGAACAGGCGGAAAAACACCATTATTATTAGTGTTCTCGGAATCACCATCATTGTGATTGTTAGAATTGTTCTTTCCTTGTTTTTTGGAACGCCATGAGAGATCACCCTCAAGTGAACTAAAATCAACTGGTGCACGCAGAGCTCTATCAAGTGTTTTTTGCCAGTAGTCTTTAGACCATATAGTGTCAACGTCCGGTTTCCAATCCACCTGGTGATTCAAAAGACCTAGTTCCCCAAAGAACTCACCTTCTCGCAAAGTCACAACTTCCATAGTTTTTACAAGAGGAGATGTTGCACCGGTTGATTGTAATTTTGCTAAATGAGATGTCATCTTCCCATTATTTGTATCACTCTGTTTCTGTGGTGACCTCCGTCGAGAGCTTGACGCAGGTGTTTTGGGGGAACTGGTCGACATATACTGTTGATGATACATATGTTTTGTATGAGGTTTGGCTTGTTCCTTTTGTTGACGGTGAAGTGGAACATCACGTACAACCACACACTGCCCTTCATAAATAAAATACATCGCATCAGATTCCATTCCTTGCTCTACTACTACTTGTCGCCAAGAGACACGCAATGGAACAAGTGCACGCGCACATGCTTCATATTGTTCCGGTGTCCAATGGGTAAACACCTTAACGCGTAGTTGCCGCTGAAGAAAAGAGACTCGTGATTCAATAACATTTTTCTCTAGTCTTCCAATCACACGATCTAGCGAAAGATCTACATTACACGTGAGACTAATCAGCATACAATCTCCATCTGTTTCATACCATGATCCATCAGGTAAAGCTTCCATTATCAGAGGTAAAGCAAACACCTCATAAGGCTCAACAAAAGCGTCTATAGCACTCTGTAAAGATGGAATACGCAATACCACACGTCCACGAAGAAGAATAAATATACGATTTCCCATCGCTATTTTGCTGTTGCTACTGTTGATACTGTCCCGAGGCTCATGGTGCACCTTAGCCCCCGGAACAATAGGGGGATCGGCCGTAACACCAGAAGCAACGTCATTGTCATCAAACTGACTCTGAGACTTTGTTGTCAATAATTGCAAGGAAAAGCGGGAATTAACATCTGGAAAAGGAGGTTTTCCTGCCAGCATCTCTGTACCACCAATACGAAAAACCTCTATATGCGAACTAATAACTTCTAAATCTCCTTCATTAAGGGTCCGCAAAAGAGGAACACGACGCAACATCTTATAGCAAAGATTTTTGCTGGCTTCAGAACGGTAGACAAAAGGAAATTCAAGACTGCGCTCCACACGATCCCATAAATCATATTCCTGCCGTGACAACTCAGAATAACGTGCAAGTATATCAGATGGTTTTGTAGAGTTGTCACAAAACCGATCATATCGAGGAACAGAATGTTGCTGTTCTTGTGGTTGTAATTGTTCCTGATCACAATAATAATGTTGTTGCTGCTCATTGGGCTCTTGCGGTGCAGATTCCTTCGCTTTTTCTAATGCCCGTTTCGCCAAAGCACGTTGTAAGGCCTCATCAAAAAAACGCCTTTCCGCAGGGGTAAGGATACTCAAAAGACTCATGATAAACTCACACACTACTTACATTCACTTTGAAACGTTCACAAAGAAATATCTTCCCCTAAGCAAAGGGAACCCACTATAACCTCACATAAAGTGCAGCAAAAAAAAAACAAGAGAAAAGCACACAGCTTATCTTTACCTATAAAAACAATAAATTACAAAAAAAGAAACAGATATATGGTGTCGACCTCTATTTTTTTTTTCTTACGGAGTTCTTTATGCAGTATATTTCGATCGATTCCACGTAGAGAAAGATAAAATTTCTTTTATCTACAGCTCGTAAAAAACTCACGAACGCAAAAAATCCTAAAAACAAATTAAACACGACACTTGCGCACAGTGAATATCGTGAAGTTCATAGGGATTATAATCCATAAAACTCACGAAAAACTTTTAAAATGAAAATATAAAACAAATAAAAACCAACAAGTTACACAAAAAAAGAAATAATATAAATACTACTCTTAAAGAAATCCGAAAACAAAGACACCATTTTATAAATATTTAACGATTTCTAACGACCCAACGTTCCAAAGCTGCATCACAACTAGGAAAACCGCGCACAAAGTCATCCCTAACAACAGAAGGAATTTTACCAGCACGAATCTTTGCTTTTGTATCCTTTAGAAGCTTCTTCAATTTCTTACGGCCCGCAGCCTCATCCTCAAGTATCAAATAACGCTCGTCATCCTCAGACGCTAAAAACAATTCAATATCATCCAAAAATCTATCAACAACAGGAAAATTTTCATAGGCCCCGATATCGTTCGTACCACCAATCATTACAGGAACAACAGTCTCAATGAAATTATCAGTCAAGGCATCATACTCCACAAACCCTGCAACATGGTCAGCAGCACCTTCTGCGGCTTCCTTCTCGGCGGCTGCAAGCTCGTCAGACTCGGCCTCATCCTTGGCGGGTTCCTCACCAAGGTCAGCAGCACCTCCTGCGGCTTCCTTCTCGGCGGCTGCAAGCTCGTCAGACTCGGCCTCATCCTTGGCGGTTTCCTCACCAAGGTCAGCAGCACCTTCTGCCGCTTCCTTCTCGGCGGCTGCAAGCTCGTCAGACTCGGCCTCATCCTTGGCGGGTTCCTCACCAAGGTCAGCAGCACCTTCTGCGGCTTCCTTCTCGGCGGCTGCAAGCTCGTCAGACTCGGCCTCATCCTTGGCGGTTTCCTCACCAAGGTCAGCAGCACCTTCTGCGGCTTCCTTCTCGGCGGCTGCAAGCTCGTCAGACTCGGCCTCATCCTTGGCGGGTTCCTCACCAAGGTCAGCAGCACCTTCTGCGGCCTCCTTCTCGGCGGTTGCAAGCTCATCAGACTCGGCCTCATCCTTGGCGGTTTCCTCACCAAGGTCAGCAGCACCTTCTGCGGCTTCCTTCTCGGCGGCTGCAAGCTCGTCAGACTCGGCCTCATCCTTGGCGGTTTCCTCACCAAGGTCAGCAGCACCTTCTGCGGCTTCCTTCTCGGCGGCGGCAAGCTCGTCAGACTCGGCCTCATCCTTGGCGGTTTCCTCACCAAGGTCAGCAGCACCTTCTGCGGCTTCCTTCTCGGCGGCTGCAGGCTCATCAGACTCGGCCTCATCCTTGGCGGTTTCCTCACCAAGGTCAGCAGCACCTTCTGCGGCTTCCTTCTCGGCGGCTGCAAGCTCGTCAGACTCGGCCTCATCCTTGGCGGTTTCCTCACCAAGGTCAGCAGCACCTTCTGCGGCTTCCTTCTCGGCGGCTGCAAGCTCATCAGACTCGGCCTCATCCTTGGCGGTTTCCTCACCAAGGTCAGCAGCACCTTCTGCGGCTTCCTTCTCGGCGGCGGCAAGCTCGTCAGACTCAGCCTCATCCTTGGCGGGTTCCTCACCAAGGTCAGCAGCACCTTCTGCGGCTTCCTTCTCGGCGGCTGCAAGCTCGTCAGACTCGGCCTCATCCTTGGCGGTTTCCTCACCAAGGTCAGCAGCACCTTCTGCGGCTTCCTTCTCGGCGGCTGCAAGCTCGTCAGACTCGGCCTCATCCTTGGCGGTTTCCTCACCAAGGTCAGCAGCACCTTCTGCGGCTTCCTTCTCGGCGGCTGCAAGCTCGTCAGACTCGGCCTCATCCTTGGCGGTTTCCTCACCAAGGTCAGCAGCACCTTCTGCGGCTTCCTTCTCGGCGGCTGCAAGCTCATCAGACTCGGCCTCATCCTTGGCGGTTTCCTCACCAAGGTCAGCAGCACCTTCTGCGGCTTCCTTCTCGGCGGCTGCAAGCTCATCAGACTCGGCCTCATCCTTGGCGGGTTCCTCACCAAGGTCAGCAGCACCTTCTGCGGCTTCCTTCTCGGCGGCTGCAAGCTCATCAGACTCGGCCTCATCCTTGGCGGGTTCCTCACCAAGGTCAGCAGCACCTTCTGCGGCTTCCTTCTCGGCGGCTGCAAGCTCATCAGACTCGGCCTCATCCTTGGCGGGTTCCTCACCAAGGTCAGCAGCACCTTCTGCGGCTTCCTTCTCGGCGGCTGCAAGCTCGTCAGACTCGGCCTCATCCTTGGCGGTTTCCTCACCAAGGTCAGCAGCACCTTCTGCGGCTTCCTTCTCGGCGGCTGCAAGCTCATCAGACTCGGCCTCATCCTTGGCGGTTTCCTCACCAAGTTCAGCAGCACCTTCTGCGGCTTCCTTCTCGGCGGCTGCAAGCTCGTCAGACTCGGCCTCATCCTTGGCGGTTTCCTCACCAAGGTCAGCAGCACCTTCTGCGGCTTCCTTCTCGGCGGCTGCAAGCTCGTCAGACTCGGCCTCATCCTTGGCGGTTTCCTCACCAAGGTCAGCAGCACCTTCTGCGGCTTCCTTCTCGGCGGCTGCAAGCTCATCAGACTCGGCCTCATCCTTGGCGGTTTCCTCACCAAGGTCAGCAGCACCTTCTGCGGCTTCCTTCTCGGCGGCTGCAAGCTCGTCAGACTCGGCCTCATCCTTGGCGGTTTCCTCACCAAGGTCAGCAGCACCTTCTGCGGCTTCCTTCTCGGCGGCGGCAAGCTCGTCAGACTCAGCCTCATCCTTGGCGGGTTCCTCACCAAGGTCAGCAGCACCTTCTGCGGCTTCCTTCTCGGCGGCTGCAAGCTCGTCAGACTCGGCCTCATCCTTGGCGGGTTCCTCACCAAGGTCAGCAGCACCTTCTGCGGCTTCCTTCTCGGCGGCTGCAAACTCGTCAGACTCAGCCTCATCCTTGGCGGTTTCCTCACCAAGGTCAGCAGCACCTTCTGCGGCTTCCTTCTCGGCGGCTGCAAGCTCGTCAGACTCGGCCTCATCCTTGGCGGTTTCCTCACCAAGGTCAGCAGCACCTCCTGCGGCTTCCTTCTCGGCGGCTGCAAGCTCGTCAGACTCGGCCTCATCCTTGGCGGTTTCCTCACCAAGGTCAGCAGCACCTTCTGCGGCTTCCTTCTCGGCGGCTGCAAGCTCATCAGACTCGGCCTCATCCTTGGCGGGTTCCTCACCAAGGTCAGCAGCACCTCCTGCGGCTTCCTTCTCGGCGGCTGCAAGCTCGTCAGACTCGGCCTCATCCTTGGCGGTTTCCTCACCAAGGTCAGCAGCACCTTCTGCGGCTTCCTTCTCGGCGGCTGCAAGCTCGTCAGACTCGGCCTCATCCTTGGCGGTTTCCTCACCAAGGTCAGCAGCACCTTCTGCGGCTTCCTTCTCGGCGGCTGCAAGCTCATCAGACTCGGCCTCATCCTTGGCGGTTTCCTCACCAAGGTCAGCAGCACCTTCTGCGGCTTCCTTCTCGGCGGCTGCAAGCTCATCAGACTCGGCCTCATCCTTGGCGGTTTCCTCACCAAGGTCAGCAGCACCTTCTGCGGCTTCCTTCTCGGCGGCTGCAAGCTCATCAGACTCGGCCTCATCCTTGGCGGTTTCCTCACCAAGGTCAGCAGCACCTTCTGCGGCTTCCTTCTCGGCGGCTGCAAGCTCATCAGACTCGGCCTCATCCTTGGCGGTTTCCTCACCAAGGTCAGCAGCACCTTCTGCGGCTTCCTTCTCGGCGGCTGCAAGCTCGTCAGACTCGGCCTCATCCTTGGCGGTTTCCTCACCAAGGTCAGCAGCACCTTCTGCGGCTTCCTTCTCGGCGGCTGCAAGCTCGTCAGACTCGGCCTCATCCTTGGCGGTTTCCTCACCAAGGTCAGCAGCACCTTCTGCCGCTTCCTTCTCGGCGGCTGCAAGCTCATCAGACTCGGCCTCATCCTTGGCGGTTTCCTCACCAAGGTCAGCAGCACCTTCTGCGGCTTCCTTCTCGGCGGCTGCAAGCTCATCAGACTCGGCCTCATCCTTGGCGGTTTCCTCACCAAGGTCAGCAGCACCTCCTGCGGCTTCCTTCTCGGCGGCTGCAAGCTCGTCAGACTCGGCCTCATCCTTGGCGGGTTCCTCACCAAGGTCAGCAGCACCTTCTGCGGCTTCCTTCTCGGCGGCTGCAAGCTCGTCAGACTCGGCCTCATCCTTGGCGGTTTCCTCACCAAGGTCAGCAGCACCTTCTGCGGCTTCCTTCTCGGCGGCTGCAAGCTCGTCAGACTCAGCCTCATCCTTGGCGGTTTCCTCACCAAGGTCAGCAGCACCTTCTGCGGCTTCCTTCTCGGCGGCTGCAAGCTCGTCAGACTCGGCCTCATCCTTGGCGGTTTCCTCACCAAGGTCAGCAGCACCTCCTGCGGCTTCCTTCTCGGCGGCTGCAAGCTCGTCAGACTCGGCCTCATCCTTGGCGGTTTCCTCACCAAGGTCAGCAGCACCTTCTGCGGCTTCCTTCTCGGCGGCTGCAAGCTCATCAGACTCGGCCTCATCCTTGGCGGTTTCCTCACCAAGGTCAGCAGCACCTCCTGCGGCTTCCTTCTCGGCGGCTGCAAGCTCGTCAGACTCGGCCTCATCCTTGGCGGGTTCCTCACCAAGGTCAGCAGCACCTTCTGCGGCTTCCTTCTCGGCGGCTGCAAGCTCGTCAGACTCGGCCTCATCCTTGGCGGTTTCCTCACCAAGGTCAGCAGCACCTCCTGCGGCTTCCTTCTCGGCGGCTGCAAGCTCGTCAGACTCGGCCTCATCCTTGGCGGTTTCCTCACCAAGGTCAGCAGCACCTTCTGCGGCTTCCTTCTCGGCGGCTGCAAGCTCGTCAGACTCGGCCTCATCCTTGGCGGTTTCCTCACCAAGGTCAGCAGCACCTTCTGCGGCTTCCTTCTCGGCGGCTGCAAGCTCGTCAGACTCGGCCTCATCCTTGGCGGTTTCCTCACCAAGGTCAGCAGCACCTCCTGCGGCTTCCTTCTCGGCGGCTGCAAGCTCGTCAGACTCGGCCTCATCCTTGGCGGTTTCCTCACCAAGGTCAGCAGCACCTTCTGCGGCTTCCTTCTCGGCGGCTGCAAGCTCGTCAGACTCGGCCTCATCCTTGGCGGTTTCCTCACCAAGGTCAGCAGCACCTTCTGCGGCTTCCTTCTCGGCGGCTGCAAGCTCATCAGACTCGGCCTCATCCTTGGCGGTTTCCTCACCAAGGTCAGCAGCACCTTCTGCGGCTTCCCTTCTCGGCGGCTGCAAGCTCATCAGACTCGGCCTCATCCTTGGCGGTTTCCTCACCAAGGTCAGCAGCACCTTCTGCGGCTTCCTTCTCGGCGGCTGCAAGCTCGTCAGACTCGGCCTCATCCTTGGCGGTTTCCTCACCAAGGTCAGCAGCACCTTCTGCCGCTTCCTTCTCGGCGGCTGCAAGCTCATCAGACTCGGCCTCATCCTTGGCGGTTTCCTCACCAAGGTCAGCAGCACCTTCTGCGGCTTCCTTCTCGGCGGCTGCAAGCTCATCAGACTCGGCCTCATCCTTGGCGGTTTCCTCACCAAGGTCAGCAGCACCTTCTGCGGCTTCCTTCTCGGCGGCTGCAAGCTCATCAGACTCGGCCTCATCCTTGGCGGTTTCCTCACCAAGGTCAGCAGCACCTTCTGCGGCTTCCTTCTCGGCGGCTGCAAGCTCATCAGACTCGGCCTCATCCTTGGCGGTTTCCTCACCAAGGTCAGCAGCACCTTCTGCGGCTTCCTTCTCGGCGGCTGCAAGCTCGTCAGACTCGGCCTCATCCTTGGCGGTTTCCTCACCAAGGTCAGCAGCACCTTCTGCGGCTTCCTTCTCGGCGGCTGCAAGCTCGTCAGACTCGGCCTCATCCTTGGCGGTTTCCTCACCAAGGTCAGCAGCACCTTCTGCGGCTTCCTTCTCGGCGGCTGCAAGCTCATCAGACTCGGCCTCATCCTTGGCGGTTTCCTCACCAAGGTCAGCAGCACCTTCTGCGGCTTCCTTCTCGGCGGCTGCAAGCTCGTCAGACTCGGCCTCATCCTTGGCGGTTTCCTCACCAAGGTCAGCAGCACCTTCTGCGGCTTCCTTCTCGGCGGCTGCAAGCTCATCAGACTCGGCCTCATCCTTGGCGGTTTCCTCACCAAGGTCAGCAGCACCTTCTGCGGCTTCCTTCTCGGCGGCTGCAAGCTCGTCAGACTCGGCCTCATCCTTGGCGGTTTCCTCACCAAGGTCAGCAGCACCTTCTGCGGCTTCCTTCTCGGCGGCTGCAAGCTCGTCAGACTCGGCCTCATCCTTGGCGGTTTCCTCACCAAGGTCAGCAGCACCTTCTGCGGCTTCCTTCTCGGCGGCTGCAAGCTCATCAGACTCGGCCTCATCCTTGGCGGTTTCCTCACCAAGGTCAGCAGCACCTTCTGCGGCTTCCTTCTCGGCGGCTGCAAGCTCATCAGACTCGGCCTCATCCTTGGCGGTTTCCTCACCAAGGTCAGCAGCACCTTCTGCGGCTTCCTTCTCGGCGGCTGCAAGCTCATCAGACTCGGCCTCATCCTTGGCGGTTTCCTCACCAAGGTCAGCAGCACCTTCTGCCGCTTCCTTCTCGGCGGCTGCAAGCTCGTCAGACTCAGCCTCATCCTTGGCGGTTTCCTCACCAAGGTCAGCAGCACCTTCTGCGGCTTCCTTCTCGGCGGCTGCAAGCTCGTCAGACTCGGCCTCATCCTTGGCGGTTTCCTCACCAAGGTCAGCAGCACCTTCTGCGGCTTCCTTCTCGGCGGCTGCAAGCTCGTCAGACTCAGCCTCATCCTTGGCGGTTTCCTCACCAAGGTCAGCAGCACCTTCTGCGGCTTCCTTCTCGGCGGCTGCAAGCTCATCAGACTCGGCCTCATCCTTGGCGGTTTCCTCACCAAGGTCAGCAGCACCTCCTGCGGCTTCCTTCTCGGCGGCTGCAAGCTCATCAGACTCGGCCTCATCCTTGGCGGTTTCCTCACCAAGGTCAGCAGCACCTTCTGCCGCTTCCTTCTCGGCGGCTGCAAGCTCATCAGACTCGGCCTCATCCTTGGCGGTTTCCTCACCAAGGTCAGCAGCACCTTCTGCGGCTTCCTTCTCGGCGGCTGCAAGCTCGTCAGACTCGGCCTCATCCTTGGCGGTTTCCTCACCAAGGTCAGCAGCACCTTCTGCGGCTTCCTTCTCGGCGGCTGCAAGCTCATCAGACTCGGCCTCATCCTTGGCGGTTTCCTCACCAAGGTCAGCAGCACCTCCTGCGGCTTCCTTCTCGGCGGCTGCAAGCTCATCAGACTCGGCCTCATCCTTGGCGGTTTCCTCACCAAGGTCAGCAGCACCTTCTGCGGCTTCCTTCTCGGCGGCTGCAAGCTCGTCAGACTCGGCCTCATCCTTGGCGGTTTCCTCACCAAGGTCAGCAGCACCTTCTGCGGCTTCCTTCTCGGCGGCTGCAAGCTCATCAGACTCGGCCTCATCCTTGGCGGTTTCCTCACCAAGGTCAGCAGCACCTTCTGCGGCTTCCTTCTCGGCGGCTGCAAGCTCATCAGACTCGGCCTCATCCTTGGCGGTTTCCTCACCAAGGTCAGCAGCACCTTCTGCGGCTTCCTTCTCGGCGGCTGCAAGCTCGTCAGACTCGGCCTCATCCTTGGCGGTTTCCTCACCAAGGTCAGCAGCACCTTCTGCGGCTTCCTTCTCGGCGGCTGCAAGCTCATCAGACTCGGCCTCATCCTTGGCGGTTTCCTCACCAAGGTCAGCAGCACCTCCTGCGGCTTCCTTCTCGGCGGCTGCAAGCTCATCAGACTCGGCCTCATCCTTGGCGGTTTCCTCACCAAGGTCAGCAGCACCTTCTGCGGCTTCCTTCTCGGCGGCTGCAAGCTCGTCAGACTCGGCCTCATCCTTGGCGGTTTCCTCACCAAGGTCAGCAGCACCTTCTGCGGCTTCCTTCTCGGCGGCTGCAAGCTCATCAGACTCGGCCTCATCCTTGGCGGTTTCCTCAACAAGGTCAGCAGCACCTTCTGCGGCTTCCTTCTCGGCGGCTGCAAGCTCATCAGACTCGGCCTCATCCTTGGCGGTTTCCTCACCAAGGTCAGCAGCACCTTCTGCGGCTTCCTTCTCGGCGGCTGCAAGCTCGTCAGACTCGGCCTCATCCTTGGCGGTTTCCTCACCAAGGTCAGCAGCACCTTCTGCGGCTTCCTTCTCGGCGGCTGCAAGCTCATCAGACTCGGCCTCATCCTTGGCGGTTTCCTCACCAAGGTCAGCAGCACCTCCTGCGGCTTCCTTCTCGGCGGCTGCAAGCTCGTCAGACTCGGCCTCATCCTTGGCGGTTTCCTCACCAAGGTCAGCAGCACCTTCTGCGGCTTCCTTCTCGGCGGCTGCAAGCTCGTCAGACTCGGCCTCATCCTTGGCGGTTTCCTCACCAAGGTCAGCAGCACCTTCTGCGGCTTCCTTCTCGGCGGCTGCAAGCTCGTCAGACTCGGCCTCATCCTTGGCGGTTTCCTCACCAAGGTCAGCAGCACCTTCTGCGGCTTCCTTCTCGGCGGCTGCAAGCTCATCAGACTCGGCCTCATCCTTGGCGGTTTCCTCACCAAGGTCAGCAGCACCTCCTGCGGCTTCCTTCTCGGCGGCTGCAAGCTCATCAGACTCGGCCTCATCCTTGGCGGTTTCCTCACCAAGGTCAGCAGCACCTCCTGCGGCTTCCTTCTCGGCGGCTGCAAGCTCATCAGACTCGGCCTCATCCTTGGCGGTTTCCTCACCAAGGTCAGCAGCACCTTCTGCGGCTTCCTTCTCGGCGGCTGCAAGCTCGTCAGACTCGGCCTCATCCTTGGCGGTTTCCTCACCAAGGTCAGCAGCACCTTCTGCGGCTTCCTTCTCGGCGGCTGCAAGCTCATCAGACTCGGCCTCATCCTTGGCGGTTTCCTCACCAAGGTCAGCAGCACCTTCTGCGGCTTCCTTCTCGGCGGCTGCAAGCTCATCAGACTCGGCCTCATCCTTGGCGGTTTCCTCACCAAGGTCAGCAGCACCTTCTGCGGCTTCCTTCTCGGCGGCTGCAAGCTCGTCAGACTCGGCCTCATCCTTGGCGGTTTCCTCACCAAGGTCAGCAGCACCTTCTGCGGCTTCCTTCTCGGCGGCTGCAAGCTCATCAGACTCGGCCTCATCCTTGGCGGTTTCCTCACCAAGGTCAGCAGCACCTCCTGCGGCTTCCTTCTCGGCGGCTGCAAGCTCATCAGACTCGGCCTCATCCTTGGCGGTTTCCTCACCAAGGTCAGCAGCACCTTCTGCGGCTTCCTTCTCGGCGGCTGCAAGCTCGTCAGACTCAGCCTCATCCTTGGCGGTTTCCTCACCAAGGTCAGCAGCACCTTCTGCGGCTTCCTTCTCGGCGGCTGCAAGCTCGTCAGACTCGGCCTCATCCTTGGCGGTTTCCTCACCAAGGTCAGCAGCACCTTCTGCGGCTTCCTTCTCGGCGGCTGCAAGCTCATCAGACTCGGCCTCATCCTTGGCGGTTTCCTCAACAAGGTCAGCAGCACCTTCTGCGGCTTCCTTCTCGGCGGCTGCAAGCTCATCAGACTCGGCCTCATCCTTGGCGGTTTCCTCACCAAGGTCAGCAGCACCTTCTGCGGCTTCCTTCTCGGCGGCTGCAAGCTCGTCAGACTCGGCCTCATCCTTGGCGGTTTCCTCACCAAGGTCAGCAGCACCTTCTGCGGCTTCCTTCTCGGCGGCTGCAAGCTCATCAGACTCGGCCTCATCCTTGGCGGTTTCCTCACCAAGGTCAGCAGCACCTCCTGCGGCTTCCTTCTCGGCGGCTGCAAGCTCGTCAGACTCGGCCTCATCCTTGGCGGTTTCCTCACCAAGGTCAGCAGCACCTTCTGCGGCTTCCTTCTCGGCGGCTGCAAGCTCGTCAGACTCGGCCTCATCCTTGGCGGTTTCCTCACCAAGGTCAGCAGCACCTTCTGCGGCTTCCTTCTCGGCGGCTGCAAGCTCGTCAGACTCGGCCTCATCCTTGGCGGTTTCCTCACCAAGGTCAGCAGCACCTTCTGCGGCTTCCTTCTCGGCGGCTGCAAGCTCGTCAGACTCGGCCTCATCCTTGGCGGTTTCCTCACCAAGGTCAGCAGCACCTTCTGCGGCTTCCTTCTCGGCGGCTGCAAGCTCATCAGACTCGGCCTCATCCTTGGCGGTTTCCTCACCAAGGTCAGCAGCACCTCCTGCGGCTTCCTTCTCGGCGGCTGCAAGCTCATCAGACTCGGCCTCATCCTTGGCGGTTTCCTCACCAAGGTCAGCAGCACCTTCTGCGGCTTCCTTCTCGGCGGCTGCAAGCTCGTCAGACTCGGCCTCATCCTTGGCGGTTTCCTCACCAAGGTCAGCAGCACCTTCTGCGGCTTCCTTCTCGGCGGCTGCAAGCTCGTCAGACTCGGCCTCATCCTTGGCGGTTTCCTCACCAAGGTCAGCAGCACCTTCTGCGGCTTCCTTCTCGGCGGCTGCAAGCTCATCAGACTCGGCCTCATCCTTGGCGGTTTCCTCACCAAGGTCAGCAGCACCTCCTGCGGCTTCCTTCTCGGCGGCTGCAAGCTCGTCAGACTCGGCCTCATCCTTGGCGGTTTCCTCACCAAGGTCAGCAGCACCTTCGGCGGCTTCCTTCTCGGCGGCTGCAAGCTCGTCAGACTCGGCCTCATCCTTGGCGGTTTCCTCACCAAGGTCAGCAGCACCTTCTGCGGCTTCCTTCTCGGCGGCTGCAAGCTCGTCAGACTCGGCCTCATCCTTGGCGGTTTCCTCACCAAGGTCAGCAGCACCTTCTGCCGCTTCCTTCTCGGCGGCTGCAAGCTCGTCAGACTCGGCCTCATCCTTGGCGGTTTCCTCACCAAGGTCAGCAGCACCTCCTGCGGCTTCCTTCTCGGCGGCTGCAAGCTCGTCAGACTCGGCCTCATCCTTGGCGGTTTCCTCACCAAGGTCAGCAGCACCTCCTGCGGCTTCCTTCTCGGCGGCTGCAAGCTCGTCAGACTCGGCCTCATCCTTGGCGGTTTCCTCACCAAGGTCAGCAGCACCTCCTGCGGCTTCCTTCTCGGCGGCTGCAAGCTCGTCAGACTCGGCCTCATCCTTGGCGGTTTCCTCACCAAGGTCAGCAGCACCTTCTGCGGCTTCCTTCTCGGCGGCTGCAAGCTCATCAGACTCGGCCTCATCCTTGGCGGTTTCCTCACCAAGGTCAGCAGCACCTTCTGCGGCTTCCTTCTCGGCGGCTGCAAGCTCGTCAGACTCGGCCTCATCCTTGGCGGTTTCCTCACCAAGGTCAGCAGCACCTCCTGCGGCTTCCTTCTCGGCGGCTGCAAGCTCGTCAGACTCGGCCTCATCCTTGGCGGTTTCCTCACCAAGGTCAGCAGCACCTTCTGCGGCTTCCTTCTCGGCGGCTGCAAGCTCATCAGACTCGGCCTCATCCTTGGCGGTTTCCTCACCAAGGTCAGCAGCACCTTCTGCGGCTTCCTTCTCGGCGGCTGCAAGCTCGTCAGACTCGGCCTCATCCTTGGCGGTTTCCTCACCAAGGTCAGCAGCACCTTCTGCGGCTTCCTTCTCGGCGGCTGCAAGCTCATCAGACTCGGCCTCATCCTTGGCGGTTTCCTCACCAAGGTCAGCAGCACCTCCTGCGGCTTCCTTCTCGGCGGCTGCAAGCTCGTCAGACTCGGCCTCATCCTTGGCGGTTTCCTCACCAAGGTCAGCAGCACCTTCTGCGGCTTCCTTCTCGGCGGCTGCAAGCTCGTCAGACTCGGCCTCATCCTTGGCGGTTTCCTCACCAAGGTCAGCAGCACCTTCTGCGGCTTCCTTCTCGGCGGCTGCAAGCTCATCAGACTCGGCCTCATCCTTGGCGGTTTCCTCACCAAGGTCAGCAGCACCTTCTGCGGCTTCCTTCTCGGCGGCTGCAAGCTCGTCAGACTCGGCCTCATCCTTGGCGGTTTCCTCACCAAGGTCAGCAGCACCTTCTGCGGCTTCCTTCTCGGCGGCTGCAAGCTCATCAGACTCGGCCTCATCCTTGGCGGTTTCCTCACCAAGGTCAGCAGCACCTTCTGCGGCTTCCTTCTCGGCGGCTGCAAGCTCATCAGACTCGGCCTCATCCTTGGCGGTTTCCTCACCAAGGTCAGCAGCACCTCCTGCGGCTTCCTTCTCGGCGGCTGCAAGCTCATCAGACTCGGCCTCATCCTTGGCGGTTTCCTCACCAAGGTCAGCAGCACCTTCTGCGGCTTCCTTCTCGGCGGCTGCAAGCTCGTCAGACTCGGCCTCATCCTTGGCGGTTTCCTCACCAAGGTCAGCAGCACCTTCTGCGGCTTCCTTCTCGGCGGCTGCAAGCTCATCAGACTCGGCCTCATCCTTGGCGGTTTCCTCACCAAGGTCAGCAGCACCTTCTGCGGCTTCCTTCTCGGCGGCTGCAAGCTCGTCAGACTCGGCCTCATCCTTGGCGGTTTCCTCACCAAGGTCAGCAGCACCTTCTGCGGCTTCCTTCTCGGCGGCTGCAAGCTCATCAGACTCGGCCTCATCCTTGGCGGTTTCCTCACCAAGGTCAGCAGCACCTTCTGCGGCTTCCTTCTCGGCGGCTGCAAGCTCATCAGACTCGGCCTCATCCTTGGCGGTTTCCTCACCAAGGTCAGCAGCACCTCCTGCGGCTTCCTTCTCGGCGGCTGCAAGCTCATCAGACTCGGCCTCATCCTTGGCGGTTTCCTCACCAAGGTCAGCAGCACCTTCTGCGGCTTCCTTCTCGGCGGCTGCAAGCTCATCAGACTCGGCCTCATCCTTGGCGGTTTCCTCACCAAGGTCAGCAGCACCTTCTGCGGCTTCCTTCTCGGCGGCTGCAAGCTCGTCAGACTCGGCCTCATCCTTGGCGGTTTCCTCACCAAGGTCAGCAGCACCTCCTGCGGCTTCCTTCTCGGCGGCTGCAAGCTCATCAGACTCGGCCTCATCCTTGGCGGTTTCCTCACCAAGGTCAGCAGCACCTTCTGCGGCTTCCTTCTCGGCGGCTGCAAGCTCGTCAGACTCGGCCTCATCCTTGGCGGTTTCCTCACCAAGGTCAGCAGCACCTTCTGCGGCTTCCTTCTCGGCGGCTGCAAGCTCGTCAGACTCGGCCTCATCCTTGGCGGTTTCCTCACCAAGGTCAGCAGCACCTCCTGCGGCTTCCTTCTCGGCGGCTGCAAGCTCGTCAGACTCGGCCTCATCCTTGGCGGTTTCCTCACCAAGGTCAGCAGCACCTTCTGCGGCTTCCTTCTCGGCGGCTGCAAGCTCATCAGACTCGGCCTCATCCTTGGCGGTTTCCTCACCAAGGTCAGCAGCACCTTCTGCGGCTTCCTTCTCGGCGGCTGCAAGCTCGTCAGACTCGGCCTCATCCTTGGCGGTTTCCTCACCAAGGTCAGCAGCACCTTCTGCGGCTTCCTTCTCGGCGGCTGCAAGCTCGTCAGACTCGGCCTCATCCTTGGCGGTTTCCTCACCAAGGTCAGCAGCACCTCCTGCGGCTTCCTTCTCGGCGGCTGCAAGCTCATCAGACTCGGCCTCATCCTTGGCGGTTTCCTCACCAAGGTCAGCAGCACCTTCTGCGGCTTCCTTCTCGGCGGCTGCAAGCTCGTCAGACTCGGCCTCATCCTTGGCGGTTTCCTCACCAAGGTCAGCAGCACCTCCTGCGGCTTCCTTCTCGGCGGCTGCAAGCTCGTCAGACTCGGCCTCATCCTTGGCGGTTTCCTCACCAAGGTCAGCAGCACCTTCTGCGGCTTCCTTCTCGGCGGCTGCAAGCTCGTCAGACTCGGCCTCATCCTTGGCGGTTTCCTCACCAAGGTCAGCAGCACCTTCTGCGGCTTCCTTCTCGGCGGCTGCAAGCTCATCAGACTCGGCCTCATCCTTGGCGGTTTCCTCACCAAGGTCAGCAGCACCTTCTGCGGCTTCCTTCTCGGCGGCTGCAAGCTCGTCAGACTCGGCCTCATCCTTGGCGGTTTCCTCACCAAGGTCAGCAGCACCTCCTGCGGCTTCCTTCTCGGCGGCTGCAAGCTCGTCAGACTCGGCCTCATCCTTGGCGGTTTCCTCACCAAGGTCAGCAGCACCTTCTGCGGCTTCCTTCTCGGCGGCTGCAAGCTCGTCAGACTCGGCCTCATCCTTGGCGGTTTCCTCACCAAGGTCAGCAGCACCTTCTGCGGCTTCCTTCTCGGCGGCTGCAAGCTCATCAGACTCGGCCTCATCCTTGGCGGTTTCCTCACCAAGGTCAGCAGCACCTTCTGCGGCTTCCTTCTCGGCGGCTGCAAGCTCATCAGACTCGGCCTCATCCTTGGCGGTTTCCTCACCAAGGTCAGCAGCACCTCCTGCGGCTTCCTTCTCGGCGGCTGCAAGCTCATCAGACTCGGCCTCATCCTTGGCGGTTTCCTCACCAAGGTCAGCAGCACCTTCTGCGGCTTCCTTCTCGGCGGCTGCAAGCTCGTCAGACTCGGCCTCATCCTTGGCGGTTTCCTCACCAAGGTCAGCAGCACCTCCTGCGGCTTCCTTCTCGGCGGCTGCAAGCTCGTCAGACTCGGCCTCATCCTTGGCGGTTTCCTCACCAAGGTCAGCAGCACCTTCTGCGGCTTCCTTCTCGGCGGCTGCAAGCTCATCAGACTCGGCCTCATCCTTGGCGGTTTCCTCACCAAGGTCAGCAGCACCTTCTGCGGCTTCCTTCTCGGCGGCTGCAAGCTCGTCAGACTCGGCCTCATCCTTGGCGGTTTCCTCACCAAGGTCAGCAGCACCTTCTGCGGCTTCCTTCTCGGCGGCTGCAAGCTCGTCAGACTCGGCCTCATCCTTGGCGGTTTCCTCACCAAGGTCAGCAGCACCTCCTGCGGCTTCCTTCTCGGCGGCTGCAAGCTCATCAGACTCGGCCTCATCCTTGGCGGTTTCCTCACCAAGGTCAGCAGCACCTTCTGCGGCTTCCTTCTCGGCGGCTGCAAGCTCGTCAGACTCGGCCTCATCCTTGGCGGTTTCCTCACCAAGGTCAGCAGCACCTCCTGCGGCTTCCTTCTCGGCGGCTGCAAGCTCGTCAGACTCGGCCTCATCCTTGGCGGTTTCCTCACCAAGGTCAGCAGCACCTTCTGCGGCTTCCTTCTCGGCGGCTGCAAGCTCGTCAGACTCGGCCTCATCCTTGGCGGTTTCCTCACCAAGGTCAGCAGCACCTTCTGCGGCTTCCTTCTCGGCGGCTGCAAGCTCATCAGACTCGGCCTCATCCTTGGCGGTTTCCTCACCAAGGTCAGCAGCACCTTCTGCGGCTTCCTTCTCGGCGGCTGCAAGCTCATCAGACTCGGCCTCATCCTTGGCGGTTTCCTCACCAAGGTCAGCAGCACCTTCTGCGGCTTCCTTCTCGGCGGCTGCAAGCTCATCAGACTCGGCCTCATCCTTGGCGGTTTCCTCACCAAGGTCAGCAGCACCTCCTGCGGCTTCCTTCTCGGCGGCTGCAAGCTCATCAGACTCGGCCTCATCCTTGGCGGTTTCCTCACCAAGGTCAGCAGCACCTTCTGCGGCTTCCTTCTCGGCGGCTGCAAGCTCGTCAGACTCGGCCTCATCCTTGGCGGTTTCCTCACCAAGGTCAGCAGCACCTCCTGCGGCTTCCTTCTCGGCGGCTGCAAGCTCGTCAGACTCGGCCTCATCCTTGGCGGTTTCCTCACCAAGGTCAGCAGCACCTTCTGCGGCTTCCTTCTCGGCGGCTGCAAGCTCATCAGACTCGGCCTCATCCTTGGCGGTTTCCTCACCAAGGTCAGCAGCACCTTCTGCGGCTTCCTTCTCGGCGGCTGCAAGCTCATCAGACTCGGCCTCATCCTTGGCGGTTTCCTCACCAAGGTCAGCAGCACCTTCTGCGGCTTCCTTCTCGGCGGCTGCAAGCTCGTCAGACTCGGCCTCATCCTTGGCGGTTTCCTCACCAAGGTCAGCAGCACCTTCTGCGGCTTCCTTCTCGGCGGCTGCAAGCTCATCAGACTCGGCCTCATCCTTGGCGGTTTCCTCACCAAGGTCAGCAGCACCTTCTGCGGCTTCCTTCTCGGCGGCTGCAAGCTCATCAGACTCGGCCTCATCCTTGGCGGTTTCCTCACCAAGGTCAGCAGCACCTTCTGCGGCTTCCTTCTCGGCGGCTGCAAGCTCATCAGACTCGGCCTCATCCTTGGCGGTTTCCTCACCAAGGTCAGCAGCACCTTCTGCGGCTTCCTTCTCGGCGGCTGCAAGCTCATCAGACTCGGCCTCATCCTTGGCGGTTTCCTCACCAAGGTCAGCAGCACCTTCTGCGGCTTCCTTCTCGGCGGCTGCAAGCTCATCAGACTCGGCCTCATCCTTGGCGGTTTCCTCACCAAGGTCAGCAGCACCTCCTGCGGCTTCCTTCTCGGCGGCTGCAAGCTCATCAGACTCGGCCTCATCCTTGGCGGTTTCCTCACCAAGGTCAGCAGCACCTTCTGCGGCTTCCTTCTCGGCGGCTGCAAGCTCGTCAGACTCGGCCTCATCCTTGGCGGTTTCCTCACCAAGGTCAGCAGCACCTTCTGCGGCTTCCTTCTCGGCGGCTGCAAGCTCGTCAGACTCGGCCTCATCCTTGGCGGTTTCCTCACCAAGGTCAGCAGCACCTTCTGCGGCTTCCTTCTCGGCGGCTGCAAGCTCATCAGACTCGGCCTCATCCTTGGCGGTTTCCTCACCAAGGTCAGCAGCACCTTCTGCGGCTTCCTTCTCGGCGGCTGCAAGCTCGTCAGACTCGGCCTCATCCTTGGCGGTTTCCTCACCAAGGTCAGCAGCACCTTCTGCGGCTTCCTTCTCGGCGGCTGCAAGCTCGTCAGACTCGGCCTCATCCTTGGCGGTTTCCTCACCAAGGTCAGCAGCACCTCCTGCGGCTTCCTTCTCGGCGGCTGCAAGCTCGTCAGACTCGGCCTCATCCTTGGCGGTTTCCTCACCAAGGTCAGCAGCACCTTCTGCGGCTTCCTTCTCGGCGGCTGCAAGCTCGTCAGACTCGGCCTCATCCTTGGCGGTTTCCTCACCAAGGTCAGCAGCACCTCCTGCGGCTTCCTTCTCGGCGGCTGCAAGCTCATCAGACTCGGCCTCATCCTTGGCGGTTTCCTCACCAAGGTCAGCAGCACCTTCTGCGGCTTCCTTCTCGGCGGCTGCAAGCTCGTCAGACTCGGCCTCATCCTTGGCGGTTTCCTCACCAAGGTCAGCAGCACCTCCTGCGGCTTCCTTCTCGGCGGCTGCAAGCTCATCAGACTCGGCCTCATCCTTGGCGGTTTCCTCACCAAGGTCAGCAGCACCTTCTGCGGCTTCCTTCTCGGCGGCTGCAAGCTCGTCAGACTCGGCCTCATCCTTGGCGGTTTCCTCACCAAGGTCAGCAGCACCTCCTGCGGCTTCCTTCTCGGCGGCTGCAAGCTCGTCAGACTCGGCCTCATCCTTGGCGGTTTCCTCACCAAGGTCAGCAGCACCTTCTGCGGCTTCCTTCTCGGCGGCTGCAAGCTCATCAGACTCGGCCTCATCCTTGGCGGTTTCCTCACCAAGGTCAGCAGCACCTTCTGCGGCTTCCTTCTCGGCGGCTGCAAGCTCGTCAGACTCGGCCTCATCCTTGGCGGTTTCCTCACCAAGGTCAGCAGCACCTTCTGCGGCTTCCTTCTCGGCGGCTGCAAGCTCATCAGACTCGGCCTCATCCTTGGCGGTTTCCTCACCAAGGTCAGCAGCACCTTCTGCGGCTTCCTTCTCGGCGGCTGCAAGCTCGTCAGACTCGGCCTCATCCTTGGCGGTTTCCTCACCAAGGTCAGCAGCACCTCCTGCGGCTTCCTTCTCGGCGGCTGCAAGCTCGTCAGACTCGGCCTCATCCTTGGCGGTTTCCTCACCAAGGTCAGCAGCACCTTCTGCGGCTTCCTTCTCGGCGGCTGCAAGCTCGTCAGACTCGGCCTCATCCTTGGCGGTTTCCTCACCAAGGTCAGCAGCACCTTCTGCGGCTTCCTTCTCGGCGGCTGCAAGCTCATCAGACTCGGCCTCATCCTTGGCGGTTTCCTCACCAAGGTCAGCAGCACCTTCTGCGGCTTCCTTCTCGGCGGCTGCAAGCTCGTCAGACTCGGCCTCATCCTTGGCGGTTTCCTCACCAAGGTCAGCAGCACCTTCTGCGGCTTCCTTCTCGGCGGCTGCAAGCTCATCAGACTCGGCCTCATCCTTGGCGGTTTCCTCACCAAGGTCAGCAGCACCTTCTGCGGCTTCCTTCTCGGCGGCTGCAAGCTCATCAGACTCGGCCTCATCCTTGGCGGTTTCCTCACCAAGGTCAGCAGCACCTCCTGCGGCTTCCTTCTCGGCGGCTGCAAGCTCATCAGACTCGGCCTCATCCTTGGCGGTTTCCTCACCAAGGTCAGCAGCACCTTCTGCGGCTTCCTTCTCGGCGGCTGCAAGCTCGTCAGACTCGGCCTCATCCTTGGCGGTTTCCTCACCAAGGTCAGCAGCACCTCCTGCGGCTTCCTTCTCGGCGGCTGCAAGCTCGTCAGACTCGGCCTCATCCTTGGCGGTTTCCTCACCAAGGTCAGCAGCACCTTCTGCGGCTTCCTTCTCGGCGGCTGCAAGCTCGTCAGACTCGGCCTCATCCTTGGCGGTTTCCTCACCAAGGTCAGCAGCACCTCCTGCGGCTTCCTTCTCGGCGGCTGCAAGCTCGTCAGACTCGGCCTCATCCTTGGCGGTTTCCTCACCAAGGTCAGCAGCACCTTCTGCGGCTTCCTTCTCGGCGGCTGCAAGCTCGTCAGACTCGGCCTCATCCTTGGCGGTTTCCTCACCAAGGTCAGCAGCACCTTCTGCGGCTTCCTTCTCGGCGGCTGCAAGCTCATCAGACTCGGCCTCATCCTTGGCGGTTTCCTCACCAAGGTCAGCAGCACCTCCTGCGGCTTCCTTCTCGGCGGCTGCAAGCTCGTCAGACTCGGCCTCATCCTTGGCGGTTTCCTCACCAAGGTCAGCAGCACCTTCTGCGGCTTCCTTCTCGGCGGCTGCAAGCTCATCAGACTCGGCCTCATCCTTGGCGGTTTCCTCACCAAGGTCAGCAGCACCTTCTGCGGCTTCCTTCTCGGCGGCTGCAAGCTCATCAGACTCGGCCTCATCCTTGGCGGTTTCCTCACCAAGGTCAGCAGCACCTTCTGCGGCTTCCTTCTCGGCGGCTGCAAGCTCGTCAGACTCGGCCTCATCCTTGGCGGTTTCCTCACCAAGGTCAGCAGCACCTTCTGCGGCTTCCTTCTCGGCGGCTGCAAGCTCATCAGACTCGGCCTCATCCTTGGCGGTTTCCTCACCAAGGTCAGCAGCACCTTCTGCGGCTTCCTTCTCGGCGGCTGCAAGCTCATCAGACTCGGCCTCATCCTTGGCGGTTTCCTCACCAAGGTCAGCAGCACCTTCTGCGGCTTCCTTCTCGGCGGCTGCAAGCTCATCAGACTCGGCCTCATCCTTGGCGGTTTCCTCACCAAGGTCAGCAGCACCTTCTGCGGCTTCCTTCTCGGCGGCTGCAAGCTCGTCAGACTCGGCCTCATCCTTGGCGGTTTCCTCACCAAGGTCAGCAGCACCTTCTGCGGCTTCCTTCTCGGCGGCTGCAAGCTCATCAGACTCGGCCTCATCCTTGGCGGTTTCCTCACCAAGGTCAGCAGCACCTTCTGCGGCTTCCTTCTCGGCGGCTGCAAGCTCGTCAGACTCGGCCTCATCCTTGGCGGTTTCCTCACCAAGGTCAGCAGCACCTTCTGCGGCTTCCTTCTCGGCGGCTGCAAGCTCATCAGACTCGGCCTCATCCTTGGCGGTTTCCTCACCAAGGTCAGCAGCACCTTCTGCGGCTTCCTTCTCGGCGGCTGCAAGCTCATCAGACTCGGCCTCATCCTTGGCGGGTTCCTCACCAAGGTCAGCAGCACCTTCTGCCGCTTCCTTCTCGGCGGCTGCAAGCTCATCAGACTCGGCCTCATCCTTGGTGGTTTCCTCACCAAGGTCAGCAGCACCTTCTGCCGCTTCCTTCTCGGCGGCTGCTGAATCTTCTATAGTTTTGGCTGTGTCATTTATGAATTGTGCACTGTGGTCAGAAGTATTCTTTTCATTTGTTTCTGTCGTTAAAGAAGTGTTAGTACGTGAATACTCTTCTTCGTACTTTTGTGGAAGTTCTCCGGCACTATATGTAAGAATAGGTCTACTTGACATCGTTTCGGAAAAGTAGTCTCTTTCGGTTTTTTGTCTTGATGATGGGTATGGACTGGCGTTTTCGCTGGTTTTTGTAATACCTTGTTCCTTTTCTAGTGTAGATGCAGTTAATTCCGTGTTTCTTTCTGATGCCTGTTTTTCTATTTGCATAAGCAATATTTTCTTTTCAGCAACCTGTAGTAGTTCGATTAAACTGGTAACTTCATCATCTTGGATTAGATCTCTTTCAGTATCTTCTTCGTTATCAATAGCGCGTAGAGATGCTGTTAATATAATATTCTGTAAGTTTGGACTTTCGAATGATTGTTCTTCTTGTTCTTCTGCAGTGCTCGAGAGTTTTACTGTTGAATCACTTTGTATCTCTTCCTCTGGTAAGGGTGTTTCTTCTGTATTGTTGTAAATACTATTTTCATCGTCTATGCGTCTCTTTTGATGCATAGTTGTGGTAGTATACTGGAGAATTTTAATAAGATCATATATTTCTTTATCCATTATCTGGTCTATTTCATCCTCACATTGGTTTATAATATTTATAGATAGATTTTGAGACGGGGATGATGAACACTTAGTATATTCGCTCGAGTACGGCGACATTATATTTTTCTTGTAGCCGATAAGAAGTTTTCTACCGTAGTCACTAAGAATATTTAACTCTTGCACATACTCTACGTAAATCTTTTGCCGATGTGCTGTTTCTAATTGGTTTATCTGCTCTTTAATAAATCGGAATGTTGCTGACATTGAAAGTATTGCTTGTATATCTTCCTCAGTGTCGCTTAGCTCATGTCTATCAGCATCATTAAAAGAATTATACAGTCGTCGGCGGTCAAGACTCTCCTTACTGACAATTAAATTACGTCGTACCTCCTCCTTGTCAATGCATGTTTCTACATCTTGAAGTGTTTCCCACCATTTTTCCTCTAATTGTTGTCGCTGCTGAAATAACTGCAACTGAAGTATTTTATCCAGGAACATTTCTTCTGTAATTTTTGAAAAAGCCACCGTTTCATCAGCTTGTAATTCGTGTCTATCCAATATCTCCATCCCTTCACATTTGGTAACTTTATTCATTGGAGATTCTATTTGATCTACCAAAGTTCGTCTCTCAATTACATCAAATATAACGTGAAACAAATTATCTCCTCCAGAAAGTATTGTTGATTGTCCCCGACAGCGCTGTGGTGTTTCATATGGACTACTCGAAGTGGAAAGACATTGAAACAGAGCATGCTCGGATCGCGCAAAAGGAAGTGGTTTGTCTACATTAGTTAAGAGATGATTTAACGAAGCAGGATTTGCAAAGTAAGATTGATCAACTATGCTTCTGCTCCGCGATGGTGAACTACTGCTATCAGTATCATAGACTGTCTTTACGGAAGAGGCTAAACTACTCACATCAAAAGATGTATCATTCAGCGTCACCTGAACGCCCTTTTCCCTCGAAAAGGATGAACTAACATTCACTTTCTCATTTTTAATCATCTTCTTGATAGCAATACGACAGCGATCCTCTTCGTTTATAATTACTTTTCTTAAAATGCCTTCACGGCGCTCCAGAACAAAATCCCGTTCCATATGAAAAAAAAGACAAAAAATTGGCCAAACGTGTCTGCTTGAAGCTTAGAGTTTACGAAGAAAATCAAATAAACCCAAATAAACTCGTGCGCAATGTGGGACACAAGACCACCTTCACACCGCGAGACTGCAAGAAGAAAAAAAAAAACAGAACAAAATGACAAAAAAAAAACTAGAATTATGCGATGGAACCTTACTGTATAAAGGAAAAAGAAGAACAAATCCTTTTTTTGTACTTTTCTCGGCTGTGAGAATTGAATCTATGTATATGTGTATAATATATGATTAGGTGTGTGATTGTGTCTCCAACTATATATGCAACGTTTCGTACTTGCAATCTTTGTTTCGTTTGATGAATTTTTCGACTGCAATTGTGTTTCCCGTTAAACGTCAGGAAGTTCTAATATAATCAGTATAATTGGGAAATGGTTGCGATACGATTTCTTTTCTCCCCCTTATTTTTTTAGTGTTTCTGACCAGTATTTAATTTCAGGTTTCTTTTTTTTTCTTTCCACGTAATTCCTTCACCACAACGTTTGGTTTGCTATGACAGAAGAATCCTTTCATATGAAAAATGGCAAATAAAATAGAAAAAAAAAACAGAAACAAAAGAATGTCATATTAAGAAAGAAAAAGAAAATATGTATACATACATATATATATATAGATATATATATATATATGGAAGCATTAAATCAAACAAGCATCTTATTTTCGGTGCACAGAATGACTCTAAAAAGAAGCTCAGAAAGCATTCATAACTAAAAAGAAAGAATGGAAAAGTAGATTGACAGGAGATAATAATTCATCCTCATCACATCCCATGCTTCTTACTTCAGTGGAATAAAGCGGGAGGAGTGTGTCGCACCAACACCAGGACGACCGTGCATGACAGGCTTGTATGTCATGGAGAACTCACCAAGGAAGTGACCAATCATCTCACCCTTAATCTCCACCGCATTGAACTGACGGCCATTGTAGATACCAACAACCGAGCCAACCATTTCAGGTGTAATGACAACGTCACGAAGGTGTGTTTTCACAGCCTTTGGCTTCTCACCAGCCTTCACGTTCTTCTTGGCCTCGCGCAGACGCTTGAGCAACACAGGTTCAGAGATGTCTGCATGGCGGTTCATGTGGCGACGAGCGCGAGCGTGAACCAGAGCCTTGAACTCATCGTGAGAAAGTGCCAAAAGAGGATCGATCTCAAGTCCACGGTATGTGAACTTATGGAACGTACGCTCCTTCTTGAGTTGCTCGTAGCGCTCTTGTGTGATGTTGGACGCCATTCTGCTTCTCCGTCTAATAGAAATAAAAATAAAAGAAGGAACAAAGTATGCATTGGATTCATAAGAAATTATGGTAGGTAAATAATATAAATTGTATATATATATATATATATATATATATATATATATATATATATATCAGTTTATTTAACTATTTCATCTGTACATGCGCACATCAGTTGATGTGCATAGTGAATGCATGCAAAATAACATTCATTTGGTAAAATAAAAGGGTATAGAAACTGTAAAATACATGAATGCAGTATGCCATTGCAACAACAGTTAGTACTGGAAAAAAGAATGACAATAATAATAATAATAATAATAATAATAATAGCAAGAAAAAAAAGAATGATAAACAAAGAAACACATAATAATGTGTTTGAAGTGTAAAAAGTAAGAAAAAGAAAAAGGAAAAAAAAAACATGATTTACTCTGTGCCAGCATGGCTTTCGCAAGGTGATGATTCTTCTGCCAAAAGCACTGGTAATGTACGTGACCCAGCTGACATGGGTAGGCTGTCCAGGAGACTAGAAGGTTCTTCGAGAAAGATACTTTCAGAAAAGGTAAGTACATTTTGTCGCATAGTTGCACAAAACCCATACCACTCCACCATCTCCCTATCAGAGTTTAATGTCATATCCTCTGGTACAGCTTCCGGAACTGGAGGTTGCGATGATGTACTTAATTTACTTTCCATGGTTTTAGAGAGTGCCATTTTTTTCTTTCCCTTTAGCTTAGATTTGCTTTTCTTTTTGTTGCCAACCTCCTTCTTTTCCCCCACGGTTACCTTTGATGCATCAATAAGAGGGGATTCATGGGGTACTGATGATACTTCAGTTTGCTGTGCTGAATTGAATGGGAAATGAACAGATCGACTTAGTCGTTGCATTCCTTGTAATACATTTGTAAGAAAACGCTCTAATGAAAGACCTTTAAAATCTTGTATTAAAGTTCCTCGTTCTGCAATCATCTCCATGTACCTATCAGTAAAGCGTGAAGCCTCTGGTGCCTCAGTATCTTGTGTTAATTCTGGAGAACTTACCTGAGAATTTGGTGGGAAAATTGAACGTCTTGAAATTATGTATTCTTCAGATAAATTTCTTCGATTTTCATCAAATTCTTTAACAAGATCTAAAGCACTTGGAATGGGTAGTAAAAACAAACCAATAACAACTTGACTCTCCAGAACAAGTGGACCTAGAATTCTCTCCAATAAGGAGTAAATTTGTTCATGACGTTGAATAATTAATTTTCGCCAAAAACGAGTTAACACTGAAGCTCCTTCAGGTTGTTCAACTACATTTCCTTTCCGAATAATACGCATACCTACTATTGATCGATGTCGATTACCTCTAGGACTATCTTTCTTTTCTATGCATGACTCATCTGCTACTATAGCTGGAATAAAAATCCTACCACCAATTAAAGGAACATTATTTGATTTAAAAGTCTCCATTACTGCAAGAATTGCACAACGTCCAACTTGGGCATCCATATCAGCAACAAGTTTAAGTACAGAACTAACTAACTTATTATATGTAAAGGAATTACTTCCATCAACGTCAAATTTACGAAGACGTGTCTCTACTACTCGTAATACCCTCTGCATAGTCTCAAAAAGTTGAATAGGTAATCTTCCATCTACAATATCAACAAATAAGTGACAAAGTGGTTCCGCTTCTTTATAATATTGTGCAGAATACCACAAATTATAAGCATATTTTCCAAATTCCATTTCTACAGGAATAGTTTTACCATTAAATAAAAATGCTGGGTTTAGTGTACCTGGTTGAAGAAAATTTGAATTATGATCTGAAGTACTTTTTCTAAGTGTTTGTGCAATAAAATAGGATACAACATAACCAAATGGAACATTATCCTCACTTTGTTGAATTTCAAGAGGGCTTGCATCAAGACGAACTAATGGGTTTTGACACCTCTCAAATAATTGAAAT
This sequence comes from Trypanosoma melophagium, assembly GCF_022059095.1. Classification (NCBI taxonomy): domain Eukaryota; phylum Euglenozoa; class Kinetoplastea; order Trypanosomatida; family Trypanosomatidae; genus Trypanosoma; species Trypanosoma melophagium. Next base: position 111,982 of record NW_027125140.1, on the reverse strand, counting down.
ACACGAGGAGCAAGCATCTTTGAATCACGAGTAGAACGACAAGATTTTCGTAACGAATAATAATTGGTGAAAAATTCAAATAAAATTGATGCGACTTCAGTTTCTGTCCATTTAAGATTAGGAACATCAGGTTGAATATAGGTTCGAAGAAAATGAGGAATTGTATCCCATATCGCTGTTGAAAATGTTGGAAGTACACCTCGAGCACTACTTTGATCTATAGATTTCAACATAGTTTCATTTTCTATCCATTCCACAAGCGATGTTAATTGACGAAGAGTCATAACCGCTGAATTAAGCTGATGTTTGAGATTTGTTCCAACTGCAGCAAGTTCTGCAACAACTTCTGCAGTTGATTTCTTCAAATCAATACCAAGATCTGTTTGGACAGCAAAAGGAACATCTTTTGGTCTCGGAGTTAGTGGTACGCTTCCTCCATCTGAACCAGGAGACAAAAAACGTTTTTCATGAATATATCTTTCAAGATCTATAACTTGACTTTGTAATGTATCAATTTGCATTTGAAGTGCAGAATTTTCATTTCGTAATCCATTTACCTGAAGTCTATAAGCTGTTCTATCATCAAAAGCACTATTTAATAGTTCTCGTTGTAAAGATAGACGTGCAAGATTCATCTCTTCCCTGGATGCTTCCATAAAACTAATAGGTACTTGATCCTGTATCTTCTTTACATCATCAGCATCTCGAGCTTTTGATGAGTTTTCATTTTTTGGTTTACTATAGGTATAAAGATCTTCATTTACTCTAGGAATATCAATACGATGCTTCCGAAGAAGTGTCTCTAAATCTTCAACACGATTAACAAGACCTTCATTCGTTTTAAAAACAGATGCAATAAGTTTTCTAAAGGAAGCAAATTCATCTTCTTTTCTTTCACAATCGTTTAATCGCATCATTACAGCTTCTTTAGCTTTCATAAGGTCATCATCTCGCTCTTTCCTTAATTTTAAAATTTCATCACGAAGTTGTTTAGTAACTGACTCTGCCTTTCTTTTATCACGAATAAGCTGAAGTATTTTTCCTTCAAAGAATTTTTCATGCTTTTCGTAAATCCGTTCCTCCAGATGTTTTATCTCCAAAAGGTGAGATTCCTGCATACTCTCAATAGACGATGTAACATCTTTCACATAACGTCTTAAGTTAATAAAAATACCTGACAAAGAAGGATAAAGTCTTCCCAAATCATCTAGAGCTTTCATAACATTGGAACCACGTTGTGGATCCGGGATATGTTTCGCACAATTCACCAGCATAAACGATTCAACTTCACGAGTCCTTTCCCTCCGACCTGGAGATTGCTGCTCATTTGATGAATTATGTTTTGACAACAACTGATGTACAGAATCTGTATCTCCCTCTTGATTACAACTAACAAATTGAGATCCTGTCAATGGATCTAATTTGCCTATTTTTTGATAAGTAATATGATGATTTTTCTTTCGTGAAAAAATGGGAAAAGTAGAATTTCTTTGTCCGTTTTTCTGTGCTTCTCCAGCTTCACTAAGTCTCATTGGAGCTACACTTCCTCCACTTCCAACAGTAGAGCAAGGAAACAAATTTCGGCTACTGGATTCTACCGCCGTAATACCTAAAGAAAAAATCAAGAGAGAGAAAAGGAAAATAAAAGAAAAAGAAAAGAAATTATTTTATGATTCGTAATAGTAAGCAATAAGCTAAAAGGAAAACCGTCATAAGATAAACGTGACGATTTCTTTTTCTTTTTTTACATTGGTCTTGCTACAAATAAAATCCCAATCATTATTAAATATTTTTTAAAAAAAATGCTCCCTCATAGCAAGTTTCTCATTAGATGTATTGCAGTCAGCCTACTTCAAAAAACACCATCGCACAGACACACAATAATAACAATAATAATAATAATAATAATAATAATAATAATAATAATAATAATAATAATAATAATAACAAAAATACTCCCCGAATTACATAAACTTTGCATTCAGTGTTGAAGTACATTCTTTACCATCAGGGACGCTGGCCTACAAAGTTAAAAATAACTAAGCAGAAACAAACAACAAAAAAAAAACGAAAAGGAAAGAAAACTCGCCTAACAAGCTCAGACTTCAGCTTATGAAGCCACAATTTCTTCTTCGCCAAGAGAAGCGTCATCGTTAACCCATAATTTTAGGCGAACTGCATCAGAGTGATCAAGATAATAACGAGGAAGAAATTTCGTCTTTACAAAACCCAAGTTAAGGTAAAGTGAAAGTGCCCGCTCGTTATTGGTAGGGGTTTCCAAGTAAACTTCTTCACAACCCTTCTCCTTCATGAGTTCAATTGTAAGAGCGACCAAACGACTTCCTAACTTAAATCCGCGGAATTCCGGCGCCACGGCGATCATAGCTATATAGCCTCTGAGGGGACGACCTGGCCCCTTTCTTTTCACACGAGAAACCACAGCTCCTATACGTTCTCCCTTAACAGAAGAATCAGGAAGAGTTTCACATTCAACACCATATGTAATAACTGTGAGGTCAGGCCAACCAAAAACAAAGTATTCATATGTGAAACTGCTGTATGGTTCTGTAAGTTCCTTTGAAAATAGTTTTACAATAAATTCCATTGCATCATCACTTCCATCAAATTGTTCATAACGAATGTATTTTTTAGGTTCCACTTCTTGCCAACATTTTTGTTCTTCTTTTAAGGGAATAATAACGTTCACATACTGCGCATCACGAATGGCCTTTTCTTGCATAAGTCTCTGTGTCATTAAAGCCATTCTCAGACGCTCTTCATCAAATTGAATTTCATCATTTCCTACAACTTTATAAATAGCTTCATTTACCTTTTTCTCACCAAGAGCCAAGGCCTGTTTTTTGGTCATTCCTTGCTTTGAATTTTTTTTCCTGCTAGAAGAAGAAGCACCTTCGATTGCTTCAACTAAAGCGTCAAGCATTTCATTAGTAACATTGGGACCTCCCTTTTTCCCACCCTTTTTAGGCATTTTCTAAGAATATGTAACCTACAAAATTAAAACAAAAATTATTCAATGTAGGAAACAAAAGAAAAAGTAATATTTAAAAAATCTAAAATAAAAACAGATCATTATTAATTAACAAACCATCTCAAAAGAAAAAAACAATTCTACGAAAAAAAAGAATTTATTATCAAATAAAAATAATAACAATAATAATAAGGCATCCCATGCTTCTTACTTCAGTGGAATAAAGCGGGAGGAGTGTGTCGCACCAACACCAGGACGACCGTGCATGACAGGCTTGTATGTCATGGAGAACTCACCAAGGAAGTGACCAATCATCTCACCCTTAATCTCCACCGCATTGAACTGACGGCCATTGTAGATACCAACAACCGAGCCAACCATTTCAGGTGTAATGACAACGTCACGAAGGTGTGTTTTCACAGCCTTTGGCTTCTCACCAGCCTTCACGTTCTTCTTGGCCTCGCGCAGACGCTTGAGCAGCACAGGTTCAGAGATGTCTGCATGGCGGTTCATGTGGCGACGAGCGCGAGCGTGAACCAGAGCCTTGAACTCATCGTGAGAAAGTGCCAAAAGAGGATCGATCTCAAGTCCACGGTATGTGAACTTATGGAACGTACGCTCCTTCTTGAGTTGCTCGTAGCGCTCTTGTGTGATGTTGGACGTCATTGTGGCTCAGTAGGATGCCTTTTAATACGATGAAAATAAAGAAAAAGAAAATAAGAAAATGAAGTTGTAGGAATGCATAAAGAAGCAATAGGAAGAAAAAAAAAAACCGTAACCATAATACCAATAGTATTTAATAGTAGCAAATGGAAATTAAAATTAATACTCATATAAATGTGTACACATACATAAAAGAACTCGACTCAAGAGTTGTTTAAACTTCTTTTGGAATAAGAGCAAATAGACCCATAAAACACACACACACACACACACACACACACATTTAATTATGGCAGAGAACCATCCATTCTGATTAGCAATAATCTTTATGAAGGGAGAAGAAAAAAATTCCAATAAAAAATATCAGTGATTTGACCCCTGCATAAATCATAAAGTAGAAAATTCTACTTTTCCTTTCTACGTAGAGTCTTCCAGTGGGTAAAGTACCACAAATTGTAACGGAAGGCAATAGAAAAAAAAAACTAACAGCAAAGTTTAAAAACCTTCCAAATTTTTCTTCACCAAATCACATTTTCAGAAGAAAAAGAAATTACAATACGCAATAACAGACCTATTCTCTAACAGGAAAAAAAAACAACTAGATCGATTACAATTACCTTGTCTAAGCAGATATTGTTTACAGATTCCTCTAGAAACATATATTTGTTTATCTACAAAGAAACGTCTTTTTTTTTTTGTCTTCTTATTCTTTAAGGCCGTAACATTATCTCCAACTTTTTCCCTTTTTTTTTCCTGCATTTGTATCCGCAAATAAAAGGGTCACGAGGAGTTCTCGCCCTTCCTTTGGCTCGTCCCCCGGAATTCATTCGTTCCCTCTCTCTTTCTTTCTGCGCCTGATTTTCATTTCCTCTTTCGCGGTGTGTTGCCCCGAAATCCGGAGAAACTCCGCGAAACGCAAAGCGCACACCCCACACGGCGCCCTAACAACGTCCCGCGGCGCGGAGAACGCCACAACGGCCCCGCCGAAAAAATAAAAAATAAAAAAAAACGCGGGGCGGGCGGGCTGCTCCCCGCCCCGCCGCCCCTAATAAAAAAAAAATGCCGAGACGGGGCGGGGGAAACCCCCGCCAGGCGAAGCGGCGGGGCAGAAAAAAAGGGGAAAATATTATTTTCCGCGTCTGCCCCTGAATTCCCAAAGATTCGGGTTTTACCCCAACGGTGCGGCTATCAGCTTCTCACTGTAGAGCACCAAGGTTGCTGTCTATGAAGAGCGCTGTTTGAGAGAAAAATCCCTTCGTTTTGTGGGATCCTCAAGCTGTTCTAATATTTGTTTTGTTATTTTGGGTTTTTATTGAGTTTTGTTATTTTCAAGTTTTGTTTTATTTTATTGTTATAACCAATCTATGAACTGCAAAACAGTCTACGAGAGATTCTCTACCCCCACCATCCTTTCCCAGAGCCCGTCGGCCACTCTCCTTTTGTTATTAATTTTTGTTATTTTTGGTTTTTTAGTTAATGATTGGACCTCAATGATCTCCTCTGTTTTTTGTCGCTTGTTGGGGATCGCGATAAATGCCTCTTGAGACTAATCCTGCCAGGGATTCCATAATCGAGCTCGTCGCTGGCCTTAGAGGGGTGTAGGGGCCTTACAGGGGCGGAGGAAGGAGGCGTAGGGGTTCTGGACCGCGAAGTCTGCGGTATCGCATAGTTCCGCTCCACTGCCAGAAGGAACTGGGCTAACTGTTTAGAAAAGCACAGTTTCTGGAGAGGAATATCTGTTATAGCATACTTTATTCGCAATGGACGAAGGGCGGGGCAACTCAAGAGATGCAGCGCTGTTTCTTCGCAGCCGGTGCGTTGGCTAGTATGCGCGCGAATATGCCGATACCCGTGTTGAGACATGCGGTGTTGTGTGAGGCCTGATCTGCTCATGCATTGTCTGTTGCATGTGGGGCAAATCAGGGTCGCAAGGTCTCTTATGTTCCCCCTTTGCTGCCGGAGTTCCTGGCGACCCCTTCGGCGGGGGTTTGCGTTGTGCCTTGTCTTGCCTTCCTGGGCGGTTTGTTTGCCAGAAAAAAAAAAAAAAAAAAAAAGAACCGGCGAGAGCCCCCGGAAAATGTTTCTCCTTTTCGCCCTCTTCCCCCCTCCGTGGGCGCGCGAGGACCGCCGCCTCCCCTTCTTTCTTTCTTCCCTCCCTTTGGTTCGGGGGAAAAAAAAGATCGGGGTGCGTGGGAGGGTTTCGGGGGCAATAAAACAAAAAAGTGGGAAAAAAGGGAACCAAAGAAACAACCCATACCCGAAGCGGGACTGGAAAGGAGAAGAATCGCCACCACCAAAAAAAGAAAAAAAAAACAAGCGATCACCCTTCTTATTCTTCCTCGCGGCGCCTGGCCCGCGCGACTGCCCCGAGATACTCCCCCATGAGCTCGTCCAACCCTCTTTTGGCCCCGTCTCCTTCCTCCGCCTCCTGTTCGCCCGGTGCGGGGCCTCCAAAAAAACGCAAGCCGAGATCCTCCTGTCGGGGTTTTCCCTCCCAATCATCCTTTCCATTGGCCCGCAATGCGCCCATTAGTTCACCAAGTTTCTCTTCTAATGAGGGTGGCGGCTGTGGTGTCTCTTCTTGGTTTGTCGGCGGTTTGTTTGGTTCTTCTCGCTGGGCTGAATTTGTTCCTTCCCCGAGGCTTTCCAGCGCCCCAAGCAAAGCGAGCATATCTGCTGCGAGGCCTTCGTCCCCCATAACTAAATGCAAAAAGTGGTTGATGACCCCACTTTCTTCCCTTCCCCAAATTCTTTAACTAACGCAGTTTACCCCAACGTTTGCTATCCGAGAGGGTCCGCCGGCCAAAAGGGACAAAGTCAACAACAAGAAAAAGAAAAATCCAAAAAACAGTACAGTCCACCGCAGCTTAAACCAAGCAAAACGAAAAAAAAAGACAAAGTAAAAAAAGAGTTTTTCTTTCCTTTTTTCTTTACACACTTGACACACCTTTAAATGACCACGCGAGGGGACCCTGGTGATATTTCTTGTTTTACATTCCTTGAAAGAACAAGAAACGGAAAAAAAAAAAACAAAAAAGGTGCCGGTGAGTAACGGCATTCTTGTCGCACCCGCAACCAACTTTCCCACTCTATGGTTTCCCCATTTATCATTTTCATTCATGACGACTTTCCCCAAGCCTTTCCCGCAAACAAAAAAGAAAAAAAAAAAGCCACATTATATTTAGGTGGTGTTTGTCTTGACTACGCGCGGGGGCACTGTAGAGAATGGCGTTTCTAAATATCAAATGAAACGGTCATCCATTCCTTCTAAAACAAAATGTAAAAAAAAAGATAAACAAAAAATTCTAATGGGAGGCGCAATAATGCAAATGAAGAAAAAAAAGAAATAGGAATCTTGAGGGAACTCATATCAGCTTTCCTTCTTCAATTCTCGTCCGCTAGCGAATGGAGGCTACTTCAGAATTCGCCGAAGAATGAAAGAAAGTTTATTCGCTTTCTTCATCGATTCCAGTGCCTTTGCCCGCACTACACTATTAGCTTTGGTTAGATCAGTCCCATTCACTCCATCCACACGCCAGTTAATATAACCTTCCCCATCAGGTTGCAAGGTTTTTAAAAATGGATGGGTCTTTAGAGCCGCTGAGATGGGTGGGAGTCGTGTAAGGACTAGTTTGTCTCCACCGATTGTAACTTTCATGTTCCAAGGAGTTTTCAAATCTGGACGACGAAGCTCCATATGAGTACCATCAAATCGGTCTAATGTAACGGCATTTTCAAACATAAGCGGTGGCGCCCGCTCAAGTACCGCACGTGGCACATCTGCAACTCCGACAGTAGATGTATTATCTGTTAACGATCCTTCAATTTCAGCAGATGTAAACGTTGTCTTCTTTGAATTCTTTTTCGTATTAACCTCTTCAGCCATTGCTAGTTGTTGTGTATCGACCTCTCCCTGAGTCTGTGGGTTTTTTTCTACAGAATTGAGTCTCACAACATCTTCCCCCGCCACTGCATCCAATTCATCCACACCCTCCCTGTTATTTTTTTCTTTAGATTTCTTTTTCTTACCCTCTACCTGTGCCGTATTTGAGTCAGCCTTTCCTTTACCTTTCTTGCTCAATGAAGGTGACATTTCTTCCTCCACTTCATTCTCTGCTGGTAACTCTGCATTATATTCTTCCATTTCTATAGGCGTTGCTTCTTCCCCAAGTTCGTTTACGTTTTCTTCACTTGCCGTCACCTTCTTTGGTCGTCCTTTCTTCCTTTTAGCCGACAATTCCTCCACTTCTTTCTCTGCTGGTAACTCTGCATTATATTCTTCCATTTCTATAGGCGTTGCTTCTTCCCCAAGTTCGTTTACGTTTTCTTCACTTGCCGTCACCTTCTTTGGTCGTCCTTTCTTCCTTTTAGCCGACAATTCCTCCACTTCTTTCTCTGCTGGTAACTCTGCATTATATTCTTCCATTTCTATAGGCGTTGCTTCTTCCCCAAGTTCGTTTACGTTTTTTTCACTTGCCGTCACCTTCTTTGGTCGTCCTTTCTTCCTTTTAGCCGACAATTCCTCCACTTCTTTCTCTGCTGGTAACTCTGCATTATATTCTTCCATTTCTATAGGCGTTGCTTCTTCCCCAAGTTCGTTTACGTTTTCTTCACTTGCCGTCACCTTCTTTGGACGACCCTTCTTTTTGGATGCTACCACTCCTTCTTCCTCTACCGCATGCGGCAATGGTTCATCTGGATCAATGTGGTGTTCTTCTAAAAGCGCTCGATGTTGGGCAACTTCAGCGTCCTCAAGTTCACCTGGTACATCCGTCTGGGGAAGAGCATCTTGAGCTGCATATTCTACAGCTGGTCCGACATTTTCCCCAATCATCGTCGATATGGTGTTCGCTCCTGTAGCTCCTTCCGGGGTCATCTCTCCCATAAGACGTTCTACGTCATCTACCACACGAAGGCGCAAAACCAGATATACAGAGCTAGAAATCAAATCCATGAGAAATTTATTGTTGGTTATCGCGCATCCATTGACGTGCGTGATTAGCAAATGACCACGATGAGTAGAAAGAAACTTCTCAGCCTCTTTAGAAAGTTGCAGCGAACTGGAGAAGTCATCTAAAACGAAGAAGCCTTCACTGCAAAGACGCAATGTGAGCTGCCATTGGACTTCAGTGCATGGCCTCCTGAGAATGAGCGCAGCCTGTTGTCCAGATGTTCCCTCACCTCCCTGATCTATAAGATCAAACGCCACCTCCCGTGGTTCACCATGTTTTTCTACCTTTGTAAGAGTTAAAGAAATCTCAAGATCTGATTGTCGCAGTACTTCTAGTATCTTTCCCATTCGTGAGGCCTTAGCCTCCGGAGTATCTTCTTTCTCACTTTTACTGCTTCGAATAGAACGTCCATTTATGTTAAAAATTGCCAAACCATCCTTCTGTTGTTGAATAGCACTATATAGTTCACCTCCAGAAGACGTAGCGTTTCGAAGAGAATTTTCCAAACCAATTAAAGTACCTCCTGCATTGATCATTAAACCCCACTTGGAGGTAGGTTTCGCACGAACAATTGTGACCTCACCTGTAGAAGGATTATAAGAGGTTACTTTGGCAAACTGTTCCACCGCCTCTCGCGGCTTCTGTATAGGTGAAACCGTAGAGTGAATAGCTTCCAAATGAAGACGTTCCGGTTGTAACATAAGTACCCAACCAAGGAGACTATAATACGACTCCACAGTGAGGTCCGCTGCTGAGGCATCTGATGTTGAACTATTCGCCAAAGGTTTAGTGCCGTTTTCATAAAAAGGAGTACTGATAGCATCGAAGGCTGTAATTAAAGCATTACGAAGTTGTACAAGATCTTGTGTATTCTTTTTTGTTGCCCCCAGTGCAAACTTTGAATTCTTCGTTCTTTTACTGTTTATATTAGAATGTTCCTCCGATGCAAGTCGCGCCTCAAGTCTCTTACATGCCTCTCCAAATGTGTCTCGAACTATACCTGTTGAGAGCACAGCGCCAAGTGATGCTACAGCCTTGGCACAAGCATTTCGTTCAGCGAAAATATTTTCTAGACGTGCCATCGGATCCACTGCCTCTTCATCAGAAGTAATAGGCACAAGCGTCTCCAAGTCACTTGATACAATACAGGAGGCAAAGGCAAGCATTACGCTTTTCTGGATAGCATAAAGAGTCTCTTTGGGTGTTAACTTGGGCTCGTTTTCTAGAGTACGCCTAAGCTCACGGAGAATAACACCTTGCACACGTGAGACTTCAGCGCGTAACAAGCGATCATGTGTAGGATTTGGTACAACTTGCCGAATATTTTTGTCAAAAAGCATAAATGGGGCCAGTAGACGCGCTTTAAAATACATGACTGAACTTGCAAGGGTTGGCTCCAGAGTCGGTTCTGTCATCGGGGCTTCTTGTGGTGGCAACGTATCCATATCGTTCACCTGAGCCTCTGTAACAGTAGAAGTTCTTCCATCTGATTTCTTCGTTCGGTACATCCTTGTCAAAGTAAATCAAGAGGAATGAAACTGAAAACTTGTGTTATTCGCCTGAGTAATAAGCGGAGCTACAAGTAAGCATAAAAAATAACAGAAGAAAGAAAGAAAGAAAATTACATTCATAATGGTGCATACTAGAGAGCATAACGAACAACAAAAAAGAAAAAGCATACTAGTTGAGAGATTAAATGGAAAAAAAGAAAAAAAAGAATAATAATAATAATAATAATAATAATAATAATAATAAAAAGAATAAGCCTTCAATTCAAATACGTTATCTATTTCTTTTCTTTTGCATAGATTCTTCAATTATTTGACGACAGCGTTTGTTACTTCTGTAACCTTGAGTATACCAGCAGCATGTACTGCAGGGATATCACGCCAACGTACAATACCCTCGTTATCTGTGCGAAGAAACCCAATTAATGCGCTCATTGCATTACCAGACAACTGCTTCGTCTCCTGTAGTCGCTCTGCGTCAAAAACATCGGCAAAAAGAATGCGATCTCCTGGTTGTGCTCCCTCTGGAGGACGAACGAGACGCAGTGTTTTTTCAGTAGAAGCACACAACACCATACCATGTGAGGTAACACCCTTTAACGGTTTAGGTTTCATATTACAGACAGCGAGACAAAGTGTTCCTTCCAACTCTTCGGATTTATAGTGTTCCACAAGACCAGAGACAATGGTGCGTTTCTCTGAACCAAGATCCATCTCTTCAACGTAGAGACGATCTGCGTCGGGGTGTCGTTTAACCTGTGTGAAGCGACCCACACGGATATCAAGGGTGTTAGGATCCAGTGCAACAGACTCCTTTTGTTTCTGTTTCTGTTGCTGCGACTTTACTTCTTTTGCATCTGAGGACGATGATGTTGCAGCAGCTGCTGCCTTTGCCAATTTCTCTTGTTTTTCTTTTTCTTTTTCCATTCGCCGACGTAAAATTTCCTCTTCAGAGGGTTTCACAAATACTGTCTTTTTAGATTTCACTAAATTAGTCAGTTTGGCCTCTGCTTCTGCTACCGCTGCTTCAGAAAGAAGGGGCTTAAGGTAGGGATCACTTTGGGCATGTAATGACCAAGCCACGGTTGAAGGTAGCGCTTCCGTCATGGCATTAGGGTGTCCATGAATAGCAGCATAAAGTAAAAAATCGGCAACTGTTGCACGTGGCGTTCCCGCCAGAAAACTCTTCCTTAGATCAAAGCATTCCACACACTTCTCAATTTCTGCAAAGATTTGTTTGGTAATAGACGTGCAAACACTTGAATGTTCGCAAGTTGCAGAAGCAGAAAGAAGAAGTGCAGTTGAAACCCACTGGTTCAACAAAGGATATACTGCGACATCTGTTCCAACAAAGGCCTTTAAACCGGTATCCGTTGTGGTGGAGCGAAGTGTGCTGATAAGTGGAAGAACTCCAATATGAATTCTAGATCCAGCCTTCACTGCAAAATGCTCTCCTTCAGCAATAATGTGATCAGATGGAACGGAGAACATTTGAAGCAGGCATCGTATTGCCTTGCAAAGGGGAGATTTTTTCTGAAGAATGTACTTGTAGCTGCTCATCGTTGCGTAAGCCCCTTTAAAAACGAAAATAATAATAATAATAATAATAATAATAATAATAATAATAATAATAATAATAATAATAATAATTAAAAAGTAAGTGAATTAAAAAAATCAAAAAGGGGAAAAAGAAATCAGAGAACTTATGCCTTGAGTGTAAGTTACCAAAGCGAAATGCGGGCAAAGAACAATAATTACAAAAAAAAACACGTAAAGAGTTGGAATCAGAAAAAAAAAGCACCTGTGGCAACAGTAAAGGTAAAAAAAAAGCATAAGAAGTAAGGTGAAAATTGAGAGAAACGTCTCATAAAGCATGTGCTTTTTTTTTTTATTATCCTTTAAGTTACATTTTTTCTTTTTCGTTTTTGCTCTCACATCACCTTCTAGAAACGAAGGAAACAATTCTCCCATCAACCACTTTTTTTTATTATTTATCCCCTCACTACCTCACCTAAAAAAAAAAAATAGAGGAAATACAATAAAAAATGAGCACCATAACCACCCCTAGAACGGTGGTACTGGCGGTGGTAATGATGATGATGATGATGATGACGGTTTGCTAACTTTGCTCTGAAGTTTTTGTTTGTATTCCGCCACACGTAGGCGTAGTGCTGGGATGTCGCGTGTCAAGACAGACGTTATCACTTTTCGTCCCCATGGAGTGAGAGTCGGCAGCGACGCTACAACTCCACGACCTGCCGCAGCTGAAGTCTCTGCGAGATTCAATATTTCCGGTTTCACAGCATTCTTCCAGCGCAGCTGTAGATCCAGGGTATTCTCTCGCCCAATAAAGATTCTATCCACCACCGCATCGCTGTGCTCTAGCAATTCCCGCTCGAGCCGCTTCAGACCTGTGGCGGCGGCATAAAGTGTGGCTGCCCCGACGAGGGCGGTGAGGGTGGCGAGGGTGATGGGCGTCTTGGAGAGTCCGCCGAGGGCCAAAATCCCCCCGGCGACCCCAAAGAGGGCCGTTGGCGCCAACACCCCAATCAACTGCCAGCGGCGGTAGTCCCACACAATCGCCGTGCAGACGCGGCCGGCGAGGAGAATACGGCGGGCCCCCTCCTCTGCCTCCGTGATGAGATTGTCCAGGCGGCGCAGAGGGGCCTTGAGGATTTCATCCACCACCTCCTCCCGCTGCCGCACAAACTCCTCCATCGCCACCATCTTTGCCCCCTCCTCGCTAAGGGGGGAAATGGGAGACGGCTTAGCAGGCGATAACGGTACCCTTGCCTTGTCATCTACACCAGCACTACTAGTAGTACTAGTACTATTAGAAGTAGCAGCAGAGGCAACAGAAGCTTTAGTAGGGACAAAGGTAGTGTAAATACGTGGAATATCCTTCATTGTCAATACTTTGCTAAGATTCCAACAAAGAGCTCCATACGCTCGGGCAAAATCTGTCGTCTTGTCAAACACGTCCACCTTGTTCATGACAAGTAGAAACTTATGTTCAAAACCAGCGAGAGACCTTGTGAGAACATCAAGTGTTTCACCAGTGGTTCCTGGATTGGCAGGATCAAAAACAAGAAGAATCACATCACAACGTGATGCAAACCACCTAGTTACAGCAAGAAAATCATAGCCACGTAATTGACCTTCTAAAGATGTACGATCACGTACATGAATAGGGGTATCAATCATACCAGGTGTATCTACTATCATTAGCCCTGGCGGCACCCTCGACAAATTAGGTAAACGTCTTGTTTTTATTTTAAAACGATGTACAAAATGTAAACCAAATTTTTGTAAATCTTGTAACTGATAACGTGGATCACTTACACCAGTGGGTCCATCATCATCGTTATCTTCATTACCTCGTTGAATAATAGTGAATCCATCATCTGTTGGTGCCACACCTGTTCGTTGCACTTCTCGACCCAACAAGTAATTAATAATAGTAGATTTCCCAGCGCTATGATTTCCAAGTAACATCACCATAGAGTGACGATAATTGGCTGCAGGAAGAAAGTTAAAGGTGTCATCATACTGCCTTAATGAGTCATTCTTTAGTGAAGATATAGCAATTTCAATACTCCGCAGTGCTTTCCTCTCATCCACATCTGATTCCCAACCAACTAAACCCTCGTCTTCCCTTGTTTCAGCTTCCATTGCCCCTTGTCCCCCATTATTCACTTTCTTTTCTACTTGCTGCTTCACCCATCCAAAGCTCTTACCACTTTTTATCGTTGTGGTCACTGTGAAAACCCCTCGACAACTCCCATACGCATAAGCCGGTACCAGCAAAGTACGACGGCAATATAAACGTGAATTTCTCACTATCCCAGGTGATGGACCACCAGCTAACTTTACTGATAGTGATGGTGATGACGATGACAATATCGATCCTGACACTGCTGCTGCAGCAACAACTGCGGGTCGAGACTGAATGAATCTCGCTCGCAGTAGTGCACCGGAACCTGCCACATCCTTCCAAAGGGACATTTACAACACCAATTACTACCAGCACCAGAAAAGAAAAATAAAAAAGAAAATGGAGATACAGAAAGAAGAAGATAGTACAAAAAATTAAACAAAAACAAACAAACAAACAAACAAACAAGCAAACACAGATGTTTCCTTATTTTATACAAGGTTCATTCAATCACATAGGTATTACTTTTTTTTTTGCTCATTTTCTACTTGTTGAGTTATATTTCCTTTCTCTGAAAATATGTGCACACCTCCTATCTACCAATATGTCATTGCACAGAAAAGAGATTCAAAAAGAATCTCAATATACCCCCTCCTGGAAGAAAAAAAAAAACAAGAAAAGAGGGAGGTCAATGATGCCTGTTGTAATAATAATAACAATAATAATAACCTTGCTAGTACCTTTGAATGGAACCTTAAAAATTCCTGCACTAATAATCACTTCCCCATCAATTTCTTTCTTTCTTATTCACCTTCATATTCCCCTTTTAATCATCCATCGAACTTCTTCTTCTTCATTTTTCTTCCCTTCCTCTTTCTCTCTCTCCCTTTTTTTCTTGAAGGCATGTATCTCACACGCTCCCCATTCTGTCTTCCATTCTCCTGCAATTTCCCGCAGACTATACGATGCCGTTTATTTGTAAACAGCAACTAAAGCAAAGTGAAAGAAAAAACAAAACAAAACAATGAGAAATTCTTGTAAGAGAAGAATAAATTTCTTTACTTTCTCCACTCAGCAAAAAGAAGAGCAATAATGAAGAAAGAGCCCGAAAAGGAAAAAAAAAGAAAAAAAAAAATATATATATATATATATATATATATATATATATATTAAAAAAAAACAAGGGGGAACAACACACGACGCAGCCAAGGTTATGCAAACATCAACAACAAAGTGAAAATACCCACATGGGGCGCGAAGAAGAAAATGAGATACAGGCAGCCTCAGAAAAAGGAAAAAAAAACAACACACACACATATAAATATATACAAAGATGAAAAAAAAAGAAGTGAATCGCAAATCCAACTCAGAACTAAGTATGATATGAAGATCAAAATGATGGCAGCAACAGTCCGATGAAAGAAAGAAAAACAGGGAAAAAGAAAAACAACAACAACAACAACAACAACAACAACAGAAAGGAAAGGAAAAGAAAAGAACAAGAACACGCAAAAATCACGAAAAAAACTCACACCCCCGAATGCCAAAAAGCACATATAGATACAAGCATTAGGTCAATACTTAAGTACTACGTATAAATAAAAAAGAATTTCACAACAACATCCATAAGTGGCTCACTTTTTTTTTCCTTTTAGAAAGGGAACGGTGTCGAGAAAAAAAAAGAAATCAAGAGAGCTTGTTCTCCTTTTCTTTCTCTCCTATATATTCCCCAGCATATCATCCTTTAGTCCTTCCATTTCCCTCATTTAAAAACGAGAACAAATAAAGAAACAGCAGTAATAATAATAATAATAATAATAACAATAATAATAATGATGATATTATTATTATTATTATTATTATTATTATTATTATTATTATTATTATTATTATTAATATTATTAATTATAATGGAACAGAACTCCCCTTTTAGAAAAAAAGCAAGCAATTTGAAAAAAAAAACATATAACGAGAGAGCCAAACGAACGGATAGGCTAGATAAAAAGATATAGAAAAAAACAGTAAGACTGAAAATTAGTAAAGCTAAGATCCATTCAAACCACAAAAAAGAAAGAACACATTCAACACCTGAAAGTAGAGACGCATAAATAAACACAGACAGAGCTACCTCTTTGTACAGTATTAACCAGTCAATCGCTAAGAAAAAAAACCAATAAAGAATCGTGTTCAGCAAGAACAAGGGGATAAATAACAACATTATATTCATCTTCCCAAACTAGGGTTGTTAAACACCAGCACAATAACAATGAAAACAAAAAGGGGTGGGGTTTCTAAAAAAAAAACCCACCCCTCACCATATCTCTCACCTTTTTACTTCGCTTCTTCCTTTTCTAACCATGTAAACCTCGCTTTTTCCCTTTTCTAATTTTATTATATACACAAATTCTTTGTATTTCCTCCCGTGTTTAAGTGGTTCTTCTGGATATAGATCGGGAGGAGGCGAGCCAAAGAGAAAGAAAAAAAAATAAAAATAAACACCACATCCATTTCTTTGTGGGTATGACTTTTATTAAAGAAAACAATACGAACAACTATATCAACAACATTATCTTGCTTCTCAGGGTATTTTTTTTTTGTTTTTGCAATTGTTTAAGATGAGAACCATTATGTTCCCTCTTTATTTTCTTCACTACTGTTTCTTCCTATTTTCTTTTTTTTTTTTTACACCTTGGGTTTATACGTCTGTCCATGTGTCGCCTTGGTGTATCATCGCCGGAAGAAAAGATGATCAGATTGCATTTCACAAAAAAAAAAAAACACGTTTACTGAACCTCTTTCCTGCTTAAACAATTACCCAATATTCATCTCATTGATCCCATTTGCAAGAATAATACGTGTAGCATATTAATTTAGTATATAAATTTGGTTTTGTTGCCGTATCATTATTGTTATTATTATTATTATGCTTGTTCTTGCTGTTTCGGTGCCTCCTCCTTGCTAGTCCCTTCGGCCAATTGTTTTGCCAACATTTCTGCACTTGCCATACGCTCTAATAACCATGAAGGAAAGAGTTCACTCTCTTCACGTGTTACTTGAAACATACTTACCGGTAGTGCCGCTCCATTGGGAAGACGTACATCATTTGTGAACAACTCATCAAAGAATGGATGCTCTACCACCTCCACCGCAGATAAACGTTCTGTTGGTGTATAACGTAGTAGTTCACCAACAAGTGAGATTGCTGCTGCTGGTGTATCGGGTGGAAGCACATTTTGCCATTGAAGCGCTTTTATTTGCAGGGCTTGATATCGTTGAAAATAATCACTGCCCGACTTAGTAGTAGTATTACTAGTACCAGTAACAGCATTAGAAGATGCAGCAATAGAAGTATTTGGTGCAGGTGCAGCATCACACCATGATCTACAGGCTAAAGTTAATGCCTCCGCACTTTGCGGATTAAGAGTTAGAAGTTCCTGCCGTGATGGTGCACCAAGAACTTTAAAAATCTCAGCCATCTGATCAACTGTTGTACTACCTTTAAATAATACTTCTCCAGAAAGAAATTCAGCCAGAACACATCCAAATGCCCACATATCTACATGAAAGTGGTAATAAAGTGAACCAAGCAAAAGTTCTGGAGCACGGTAATAACGGGAACAAATATACGGTACATTTTTTTCTCTTGGACCTTTAACGTCTAGTGATTGCATCACCTTTGCAGCTCCAAAGTCGCATAATTTTACAATTCCTTTTTCTGGATCAATCAATAAATTACTTGGTTTAATATCACGATGACACATACCACGTGCATGAAGGAAAGCTAACGCCCGAGCAAGCTGAAACATAGCAACCTTAACAAAAATGAGTGGCACGCGTTGCCTCTTTTGTCGTACATACATATATTGTAGACGATACATATCTAGCGGTATGTAATCCATTACGATATAGAGGTATTGTTCCCCATTAGGACCACAAGCATAGAAATAATCTAGCAACTGAACTATGCCTGGGTGATAGGGAACGATAGTTGGAATTGCCATAAAATCCTCCATTGGCATAGCTTTCCCATCAAGAGATACATTATTATTATTATTATTATTATTATTATTATTATTATTATCATTTTCCCCTTCGTCTCTATTGCTATTTGTTTTACCATTGTCGGCATTAAATCCTCCACTACGTACAGTTGGTCCAAGATGGTCCCGTAAGATTATCAGCTCACGTGGATGTAAACGGCTGTCAAAGAGAACCTTCTTTACAGCAACTGTTTTCCCAGTTTTGCGTGCCCTTGCCAACGAAACAACACCAAACGATCCTCGTCCAAGAACATGAAGAAGTTCATATGTTGTTTGCATATCTGTGATACAACAACCACTACCGCTGCTGCCACCCTCCTTCTTTAAAGAATCTTGGGGTTTCTGAGATGTCCCTGTAAATGGAGCGAGAGGTACACTTTTTGCAGTTTTTATCATTTCGCTGACTTCTTTTTATTTTTGAATATTTTCTTGTTTTCCTTTTTTTCCGTTTTGTTGTTTGATTATTTTGCCCCCACCTTTTTTTTTACCCTTACTTTTCAACGGTTTCCTCTTCTTCTTCCTCTTCAAATTAGAGGAGCTCCTGGCACCACTTTTTTTCTCCCTATAGTATCATTAGAAATAGAAAGAGAAAAAATAAAACATTAGAAACATGAAAACATTTAGAGTAGTTAAGCGTTCAGTGTAGAAATAAGAAGAAACAGAATGTCATACTCTAAATAACATGCATAAGTGCAGAAGAGATTTCTTTCGCCTCCCTTTTTTTTTTCTTCTTATAGTCTACTCTGACAGCTGTGCAATATGGATGCTGCAGAATACTCAAAACACGAAAAAAAAACAGTAATTCCCTCGCCTCCTAATTCTCCATTAGAGTACTTTCCGTTTCACGCAATATTTCTGCTGCTTCTTTTATATGAGAAAAAAAGAGATATAATGTGGCATCAGCAAATGACAGCCATATCAGTGGTAGTCATGGAAGAAGAAGAAGAAGAAAAAAAAAGAACGATAGGACACCAAAAAGAAACTGGATATCTACTCTCCCCACATCCTGGTCAAGCGTTCATAACAATAAAAAATCAAAGAAAGAATGAATGAAGGGGTAACCCGAAATATCAGTAAATGTCAAAAAAAAAAAAACACACACACACAAGCACACAATGAAAAAAAAAAGTGATAGACAGCAACCACAACAGTCAAAAAAAAAAAATAGATATTTTTCTTTTCAGTTAAGTTTGGCCTCCAATTCCTTAGACTTCTCCATACATGCGATCATTGCCTCGATAACGGTAGTCCGTAGGCCACCCTTCTCTAGTGAGCGGACGGCCTCAATGGTGGTCCCACCGGGCGAACACACCACATCCTTCAACTGCGCCGGTGAGGCCTGATCGTTCTTTTCCTCCTGCTGCTGCTGCAGCAATTTCGCGGAGCCGAGCACCGCCTGCGCGGCCAATTCATACGCCTGCGTCCGCGGCAGTCCGCCATGGACGGCGGCGTCTGCCATCGCCTCCATGAACATAAACACATACGCGGGGGAGGAGCCGGCCACACCAACCACGGCGTGTATCTGCGACTCCGCCACCTCCACAGTCTTCCCAACGGTGTTGAACATCTTCACCACAGACGCCGTCTCCTCTGGGGTGACGCAACTGTTGGGTGTGATGGACGTAATACCGGCCCCCACACGGGCTGGTACATTTGGCATTGTACGAATAATCTTACACGGACGTCCCACCGCCTTTTCCATCGCCGCAATAGTAATAGCCGCGGCCACAGAGACAATGATGGTATCTTCCTTCAGTGCATCACGAATGGACTCCAATACAGTACACACCGTATACGGCTTTACACCAACAAGTACAATCTTCGCATTGGAAGCCACGTGTGAAGCGCTCTCACCAGCCCGTACACCATACTGTGAACAGAGTCGCTTCACGGTCGCTTCTGTGCGGTTATACACCGTGATGGAATCCCCCGCGTACTTCCCGCTGCGGATAAGTCCACCCAAGATGCACTCACACATATTACCACAGCCAATAATTCCAATTGTTGACATTGTCCCTCTCAGGATAGCAAAAGAGAATAAATAAATAAATAAATAAATATATATATATATATATATATATATATATGTTTTGGATACACAAGAAAAACTAATATCTCTGGGTATCGTCAAAGTCAATTTTCTTTCCTAGGTTATTCCTCTTGTTCTCGTTGTTTTACTGCGTGCTTTTGCGTTTTTTCAGGGAAAAACATGAACACACACACACACCAAGGAAAACAACAACAACAACAACAACAACAACAAAACAAACAATAATAACACCCCGTTCCCAACCAAAAAAAAGAAGAAAAAAAGAAGGGAGAATTAAGTCTAAAACAAAAGAAGAACCAAAACAAAAACAAGAACAGTTACAGAAAAGGGGAAAGAAAAAGATATCTAAGTCAGTACCATCATTACACGACCATTCAATCTCCACATCGTTTGACAGCAACTGCTGCCTCACACAAAGAGAGAAAGAGCCAAAAAAAAAAGACAGAGAGCACGAGTGAGATACAAGAAACTACTCTCCAACACCAACATTACCTCCCAAATTTGTGACATATGCTTTGGGTGCACGGCGTGGTGGAACACGAAGGTATGAGAGTGGATCAAGTGGATCAGGTCGCACAAGTGCTGTTTGAAATGCCTCTGTTCCTGTTTGAACCATATGAAACGGTGGGGCAACCGTTGGATCATCTTGACACTTCCATGTTACATTACTGCTAGACCCGCCACTTCCACCAGCAAAGGAAGAATTACCCGATCCATCTCCACTGCGGCGTGCAGACTTAACACCACCTGACATGGCGCGGCTTAAACGTTCCAGGAGTCGCACCGCTTTAGAACGGTTCTGATGTACTTCATGCTTATCTTGCCGCAATGCATTAACCGCGCTACCAAGGTCCGTGTTGATAAGGTGTTCGCGTGTCATACCAGTAAATGCATCAAGTATTTCATCACCATTACGTGCGATACCGGCGTTTAATTCTCCGTCTATAGGGAATCCTAAAAGGATATCAAGAGCAGCGGAACGCAACTCAAACGCAGCAATTTCACGACGGTTAAAATCATAGAGCCAAGTGCTAAGCTCCTGTAGGATACCTTCTTCAATAAGAAATGGTCGCAAAGCCTCACGACGGCATTGTGCCACGACCTTATCCAATATACTTACACGATGAAGTGGTGGTCGGCGTTGATTCATATCTACTTCATCCTGTAAACGTGCCTCTCGCATAGAGTTTACAACTGCAGCCGCCATCGCACGGAGTGCACCACGTTGAGCATCTGCCGAAAGTTTCTTGGGTTTCACTTCTGAGAATAGATTGTTATTGCTATTATTATTGCTACTCCTGCTGCCTTTTCCGCTTCGCCCACCGCTGCGTCTTGCCGCAGCTTCTTCTGCCAGTAGTACTTCATCAATATTTGCAAAAGGTGCAGATCCCAAATCTTCATCACCGAGAGCAATTGGTTTTTCATGACGGGAACTTTTTCGCTGCCTTTTCGAATTACTGCCCTTTCGCTTCCCCTCTTTTTCTTTTTTTTCTTCTTCTTCTCCCATATCATTCTCGAAATCGTTATCTTCATCATCATCATCCGTCCTTCTGCGTTTTCTTTTCTTTTCCTTCTTTTTTTCTTTATGCTTCTTATCATCCCGCTTGCTTTTTTTCTTGCTACCATGACGACGCCTTTCTTTCTTGCTGCGTTTATGTAATTTCTTCCAGCGTTTATAGAGTTTTCTTCCAAGTGCCTTCGCCTCACTCTTACTTTCAATCTGCACTAGAGCTTCATCCGAGAGTGGTGCATTATTTTCACTCCCTACATCATCTTCATTAGAGACATTACTACCATTATCGGCTCCGTGACTGCTTTCACCTGCCATAGCATCACTTCCATCATCATCGGTGGGTGGCCCCAAGTCGAGGAATTCTTCATCTTCTTCTCCTCCTTTTCTTTCTCCACCTTCACCATCATTAGCAACAGCAGCGGAAACAGCATTGGATGTGTTGTGTAGTGAATTATCGGGGTTCTGCACTGTCATACCGAGAACGCGATCGTCGTCATCAGCATCCATAACTGCTGTTCTAATGCAATACTGCCTGGACGCTTTCCTGTATTAAAGAGAAAAAGAAAGAATGAAAGAAAAAAAGAAGAAGAAGTGTAAAACATAAGGATATTATAAAATCTATTTCATGAGATATGAATAACGCATGCATGCATGCATCGCAATATATAAAGAAAATATATACACAGAAATGTATATATAATTAGGTTAACCAACTAAATCTTCATGTACAAAGGTATACCTTTTTGTGATATTGATATGCCTTTTTTCCTTCCCCTTTCTCTCTGTTTCTCTTTCTGTAGGTTAACAGCAGACACAGGATAACAACAACAACAACAACAAAAACAACAATATATTATAATTGTGCTGCACAAAGGACTTCCCCATACAATGGTGTTGATTTCCCCAGTGGTGACTGACGCCACCGCTGCTGTCGTGAAAATTCTGTCAATACTTCCGATATTTCATTATTCTCATCAGTGGTTTGTTGCTTCTGCATCAAACGCCACTGTAACAAACGTGCCACTGTAACAAATCCACCTCCTACTGTTGTTACTGTTGGAACACTCTGCATATGCAAATAAAACAGTCGAAGATTCCCCACAAGATGTGAAGAGGTCTCTGTCAGTGTACTAGAGTTCACACCAGAATTTGAACTCATTCGTTGTCGTTTCGTAGTAAAATGTTTAGGTATTTTTGTCGCCCTAAACGTTTTTTCCTTTTGCAAACGTCGAAGAAGTTCCGATTCTGTTTCCACTATGGCTGTAAATGAGGATTCCTCCTCACGCCCAGACGAGCGGGGACGTCCATCCCATTCTACTTCTGCGAATCCCCATTCCTCCACGAGAATAAGCGCACATCGCCTGCGTCGCTGTAAACAGTTAAAAAGCCAATGACACAACGGTGATTCATGCCCCATAGCACGTTCCATGTGATGTAAATAACTTCCTTTTCCACCACAACCCTCCGCTATAACAAGTGGTACGGCGGTGTGTGAGAGTGTAGCATCTAATGTACTTCTCGTTTCATGCATGCAGTAGATAGCGAGATCAACGACATCGGCACAGTGTACTACTTCCACACGATTGAGTGCGTTAAGCAGTGCTTCACGCCGAGCCTCAATGTCAGATATACATGGTGTTTCCATTTCATCATTATCACTATTATTATTATTATGATTATCAGTTATAGTATCATTTCCCTTTTTTTCTGTTGTAATGGACAAGGGTGTAACCATCTCTAGTTGTTCCATAAAACGCCTCAACACAAAGTTCCCACTACCAGGCAGAAAGAGAAAAGTAACACAACCACCATTATGAACGTGTTGGGCGGCAACGCGGTAAATCCACGTTGTCTTTCCAGATCCCGGTCTGCCGCCAACAAACAACACATCACTTTGCCGCAATCCACCATCTGTGGCGTTGTGGAAGACGTGCGGGGAAAGTGCAACGGGAGTGGCTCGCAGACGCTGCACAAATGCATGCGCACTCTCACGGCGATTGGACATTATTAATAATGTAATTATCAATATATATATATCTATATATCTATATATATCTATATTCTGTAATGTAACGTGTATGGATTATATCCTTCTGTATTTCTGTGTTCTTTATGGTGTACTCCTGTTGCCAAGTGTGGGTTGTCCTGTGATCATACACAGAGAGTAATACACATACAACCACCGCCCGCTGTGGTGGTGGTTGGGCCCTACAGAGCGCACTAATAAGATAATTAAACGAAAAAAAAGAAAAAGAAAGAAAGAATACATGAAAGAAGAACAGAAAAAATGATAATGGACCAAAATACACAGAATACGATAAAATAAATAAAAAGATTACACACCACACATTAGTGTGGCTCAAGATAAATTGTCTGCGTATGAAAACATCACGCTAGACACTGTGTAACTTAAATCACAGCTTCAAGTTACATAAAAAAGAGGTAAAGATAAAAAGAAAAAGGTAAAAAAAAAAGAGAAAAACACACACACAGACAAAGACTATATACGAAGCAATTTTATATCAGAAAACTTGACATCTTCTAAGACGGTAAGAAGAAAACTGACTACACCACCAAACGCAATTACAACGATGTACACAGAGAGCGCCTGTCACTTTCAGCATATTCCCTCATACGTTCCGCTTTTTCACCTTAAAATGTTCAACTAAACATGGTAGGTAAATCACACTACAACAAGTGTAGATACTCAGCAACAAATAGTTAATACTTCAGCAACACATAGAGACAAATGCAGACACACAGACACACAGACAAAAAGAAACAGAGATATGAAGAAAGAAACAAAAAAAAAAGGATAGCGTGTGCAACTCAGTTGCAAGAGCCTTCCAGAACTTTAAGAATATCATCAAGAGTCGGCCGGTAATTTTCAATCGTTGTCCCTGGGCTGTCTAACGCAATAACATGAGTTGCAACATAATCATAAAATTCTTGTGCCAATAGAATTAAATGGTGCACATTGATGTTTCCAGCAGTGCTGTTTGCAAATTTAAGAAGTTCATCATATGTGAGATGCTGTTCGAGTATTTGCGGAGTTATAGCTTTTAAGAGTGCCGCAGCCACAAACAACTCAAAGTGTGGGGTATATGGACAACTAATAACTACATCCCAGAGTAACATGGCATCATCAATAGGGAATTCACGTTTAAATAACATAAGTAACCAACGGAAGCAAAACCCCATATCATCTGCGTGCTGACTTACCAAATGAGTGAATAATCGAGGAACAAAAAATCTAATAAGTGCACGCAATGCACGAAATTGAACTTCCATTCCAACTCGAACATCATGTCTAAAATTATTCCCACAGTGTTCTTCAATAAAACAACGGAAACACATAAATGCCTCCACCTCAGTTTCAGCGAGGAGAATAATGGGAGAGAGTACATCACTCATCCCTTGACAATAACCCAAGTCAAAGTTAAATAAGGCATATGCCATTAAGACGTGACGCAACATACTTAGTTTATGACTGTCATTCTCTGCGTATGCAGAGTGAATACGATCTGTACGTACAACATCCTTTTCAATAGAAGAACGAATTTCACGGAATGCCGAGAAGTGACTTTCTTGTTCTGGGAAAATGTTCGTCCATTGTATTGTAAGCTGTTTGTACATTTGTGAGTATTTTTTTCGAATTTCCTCCCGTTGAGTTTCTGTTGAGTTTTGTACATCTGGATACACATGAAGCATAAAGCACCACACTTGCAAACGAATTTGAGGTTCCACTCCTCCCATGTATGCAATAAGTTTCGCCTCTGCGTACCGGTTAACATCAAGTTTACCGTCTTCTCCATTAAAACAACATTCCCATTCAGCAGCAGTGAGTGGAGGTACCATACTTCGATTCTGTGGTTCTGGTATTCGTGGTACCTGTTGCTCTATAGGAATAAGTTCCTCTAAGAGATCAAACGCTTCGTCCATTAGTGGATTTTCTTGACCATTTCCGTTGTTTCCCCCACTATTATCCTTATTATGACTATTATGATGACTATTATTATTATTATTACTGTTGGATTTCAGACATTGCAATGACGGCGAGTTATTTGAGGATATACTGTTATTATGTTGATCGGTGAAACCTTGAATTAGTGTTCGCACGCGGGCAACTGTTAAATTGAGAGATTCACGAAAACGTGCTCCATTAGAGAGTTCACTAGATCCATATAATACACGTTGTAATTCTTCACGGCCCACATCCTCAGAAAATAAACTCCTTTTGTTATTATTACCGTTAGAACTTCGCGGTGTAGTCAAATTACTGCTGTCATCGTGATCTTCCTTCGTTTTATTAGTGGATTCCGCAGCAGCAGCATCAGCCTTTGTCACAATTGCATCATAGTCACCATATACAACAAAGTCATCCGGAAAAGGACTCTGTCGCATAGGCGTTATCTTCTTTAACGCCTCGAGAAACTTTGTAATACCTCCTTCTCGAAAGATAATCGGATGCATAGATGTACCATCAAGAAATGTCAATGTAATTACAGGCACTCCACAAGGACTTGAACGACGTTGTACTCTTGAAATATTTTTTACCCCCGCGCAGGTAAGATATCTCCATGTTTTTTTATCATCTTTACTCACTGTGGCATCAATGAGACCACTGAATCTTGGTGGAAGTAAATATGGAAAATGAACAGCAAGATAGGTGTAAGGTGCCCACACAAAGAAACTTCCATCACTTTGTTCGCGTTTACCTTCCTCAGCAACTTCATTTGGCTCGGTTTCCCCTTCAATGGGTGTATGCTCCTCCGCTGAAGTGGAAAGAGTAGATGTAATGGATTTCCTCAATCTTTTCTCTTCACTCGGTTGTGGCTCTTGCTGTAATATAAGTAATCGACCCATGAGATTTTCACCGCCAGACAAGAAATCTCCACTGAGTGTAACACCATCCTGGACGTGAAGAAAATGTATTGACTGCGAACGCTCAAGCAGCTTCGCTATTAAATTCCCAGCAATAATGCCCATATGCCCTCTATAACACCAACGGGAATAATAATAATAATAATAATAATAATAATAATAATAATAATAATAATAATAATAATAATAATAATAATAATAATAATAATAATAATAATAATTGGGCCTTTATTTTCCTTCCCTTGGTATCCCTTTGTTGTTGTTTTTTTGCCCCAGAAGAAAAACGGAGAATGCTTCTGTTCCTCTCTATAATAAATGAAACAGCCAAAAAGAAATTCAATAACAATAATAATAATAATAATAATAATAATAATAATAATAATAATAATAATAATAATAATGCAACACGATTTTCAACAAATCACTACATATTTGAAATGGGAACACACATACACATAACGGGGCCTCGTTCCTCTCAAAAGGGGAAAACAATTAAAACCATCAATATTTAATGGATTCAGTTCATTACACCACATTTTTCTTCCTTTTTTAGTCTCTCGGATGCCCCATACTCTTGATACAAGGGCCTTTGCAAGTGGGTAATTATTAAGCAAAAAAAAACATATATATATGCCATACTGTACAAATTGGATATGTAAAGCTTCTGGGTGTTGTCTCATGGATCAATGCAGTAGTAAATAAGATGTACACCAAGTTCTGTTTCTACTGGTGAACTTACAGCATCTTCAGCAAGTGCAAAGGCCACCTCATCAAACTTTTCCGTATAGGTGCCACTTTCCACCATTCCCAAATCCCCATTCCGTTTAGCAGAAGCACACTCGCTGAATTCCCGCACAACAGCAGTGAATTCCTCTAACGACCACTGTGGTTTTTCGCCATGTCGTGTGAGAATTGCGTGTGCTAATGCTACTGCATCTGCCTTTGATCGTGTTATGGGATCTCCTTTATTGCGTGGGGCGAGGGAGACAGGCCGACGTACATCCTTGTGTTTAATAAGCACATGATATAAGTGCCGCTCAGCAGGTGGTTTTTTTTCCGTTTGCGTCATCTCTGTATTATCGACACCTGTCACTGTTTGATTATCCCCGACATTTTCTATTTGATCAGTTACATTTCCCGTACTTAAAGTGGATCCCGTATCTTTATCCCCATTAGTAGCAGAAGCAATGATATCATGTCCAACATTGATAGGGATGGCAGCAGTAGTAGTATTAGTAGTAGCTGTAGTTGCAGTTGTAATAGTGGTAGTAGTACTATTAAAATTAGTAGTAGTAGTAGTAGTAGTAGTAGTAGCATGTGCCTTTGTAATTTTCTGTTCTTCTCGTTCCTCCCGTAAGCGCTTTGAGGATGGTGGGGGCCCTAAACTAACTTTATAAAGACGTGCACTAAAACCAAATTGTATGCTACTCCCAATAGGTGCTGGAACAGGCCGCTTCTTCTCTATACGAAGACCGTTAAGCTTTACCCCGTTTGTTGAACCCAAATCCATCAGTACAAAACACTCTTGCTCACGATGAAACACCAACACGGCGTGAATACTGCTAACAGATGGGTGTTCAAGCACATAATCACACACTGGACTTCGTCCAAACAAGTAAAAAGGAAAACGATCCAAACCCAGTGAAGGTAATGCTAGTCCATCTCGAGTGCAGTGTAAATGACAAGCACGTACTGGAAGACCTGCCCATGGTGGACACTTAAAAAAAGGCGTTTGCGCATTTAATTTAGATGCATCTGTGACATTAATAATATGTGGAGGCAGAGCCTTGGCTTCTTCTGTTAATGGGACAACTTTGGGAGGTGTCTTCTTGGCCACCTCCGCTGCTCTTTCAACGCAATTAACACGGGAGAGAAGTGTATGGGTGCCAGAGGTGGGTGGCATTTTAATAAAAAAAGAAAGAAAGAACAGGTCTAACTTTCAATCTATAATATGTTTTCCTAAAAAGAGAAATAAAATAAAAAAAAAACACAGAAAAAATATAAATTACAAGACAAAGAAGAAAGAAAAGAGATAATAAACATGATACATTAAAAAGAATGATATTCATCTCAGTAATAATAATAATAATAATAATAATAATAATAATAATAATAATAATAATAATAATAATAATAATAATAATAATAATAATACACATATATGTATGTATGTATGTATAAATCTTTTTTGTTTTTCCCCTTATTCGCCCAACTCGTCTCGAGAAATACTCCCCCCACACCCCGATTTAAACAGCACTGTGTCCATTCCACTTACGCACACGCTCACGATGAGCCCAAGAGCTATTTTGTTTTAGACTCCATCCACGATATGGATCTGCCAGTGATCGCATCACCTTAGGATGTAAAGTAAAGGGATGTGCCGTACGCTTGTGATTCGCGAATACCATTTCACCACCGCGGCCGTAGTAATTCCACCCACTCGCCTGATCGTGCAATCCTTTAGGCGGTGGTCGTGGATCACTATTGGGATCCCAGTTATTGGGAAACGCCAGGTTACGATTTGTGTAGAGTGACGTTAAACGACGCTTAAGTTCATCATCGTGCTTTTCCGTGTTTTGTACAATGTTAGAACGACGACGAGAGGCAAAAGGACGAGAGATAAAACTTTCAGGAAGTTTTGGAGAAACCGTTGATTTCTCTTCTCTCTTCTGCTCCATGTTCTTCAGTCTCACTTCCTTCTCCTCTTGTTGTTGTTGTTTTTGTATTTCTTTTAAATACGATGCAAGCTCAGATGGAGGAGGAAGACCTTGAAATAATTCCTTTGGGAACGCAAAGGGGAAGTGATATAATGTGTAAAAACGAGCTTCAAGTGAAACGGCATGATGTAAATAGTAAAGAAGTGCCACTAATTGATCACGTAAACATCGATTCGCCTCGGTTGAAGTTTCTTTCACTCTTCTTGAAGTAAGAGAAGGCGTTTGTCGCAATAAATGTAGAGCTCTCTCCCAGTGGCCTAACTGTAATAATGCAGGACCTACAGCTGCCATCATCCTATCTGTAACAACAACATCATCACGTTCGCCAAACAATTGATCAAGTACTGCAATAGCTTCGTGTGGATGATGTAAAACTTCCAATCGTAGTTCTATGGATCCTCTTATTTTATTATTTGCTGCTTCTTGACGGGATGGAGAAGAAACAATTGAAACATCAGCATCAGATACTTCTTGGTCATCTTCCACGAGAATAACGTCTCTTCTTTCTCTCGGAAAGGAGGAAAAGAGTAAATCTAGTGTTAATGCATGTAATGATCGTGGTAATCTCTTTGATAGTGTTTTATTCATACCATAGTATGACATAAAAGTTCTTATCGCCTCCTCCCAACGTTCTCCTGCACCTAAACAATTAAGAAGTCGTTGTAGTTCATCCTCTGAAAAATTTGGCAATTCTTGATGTTTATTTAGATTTGACACATCATTCGTATCATCATTATTATAGGTTTCTGTATTCTTCCCAACAGAGGCATCTAATAAAGAAACATTACTACTACTTGAACGTTGCTGTAACTCTCGTAAACATTGTAAAGCCATAATCCATTGTCCATCATCTGCCATTGAACACATCATGGATCTTAATGCCTCTGTTGAAAGTTGCAAATCTTTTTGAGAGGAATTTGATACCTTTTCAGATACATTTACTGCCTCCTTAATAAAGAGAGAGGAGAGTGTTCGTGGAGTAGATTTTACACTACTGCTAGTACTACCTTCAGCAGATGTTACTGTTCCTTCTGTCACTATTGATATTTCCTTTTGTAATGATGAAATAGCACTCGTCCACAAACCACTTCGTGCAGCAGCTTCCGCTATTAAATTTACTATACGTGCTCGTTCACGACGACTACCAACCTCGTTTAAGAAATGTTCCACCACATACTTTACCTCTTGCAACATACCAAACTCTGCCAATAGCGGTAATAGTGTTTCAGCCATATGTTGTCGAGTGAGTGGTGATAACTGACACCGCCGGTCGGCTTGCAGTAAACAAGTGTAACCCTCATTTGGAAATCGCAATTGCGCATACGCCCACACCAGCGTAACCCACAAACCACCCGAAGTCACCATTTCCCCCGCGTACACCTTATCACGTAAGGCGTCTAATGTCTGCAAAGCACTATTGCGTTGATGTGGGGATGTCGCACTTGCCAAACCGCGAATAACACGTTGATAGTCTTCTGGTGTACGTCCGAGTCTGGCATAACGTGCGTGTAGTACTTCAAGTGCACGTTGCCAATCGTGGGCGTCTAGTGGTAATACTAAACGTCGTTGAAGAGATTTGCGTGAATGTGCTTTTAACATATCATGACGGGTGCGGTGTGGTGGGTGGGTGGACCGCGTCCAGAACTGTGTGGCGTAACTGCCATGTCTCCCAGCCTTTTGCATTTTTTTTTTCTTTTTGGTTGTTGTTTTTTATTTATTTATTGTTTAGTGTTGAATTATAAGAAATAATTTTTTTATATAGGGAGTTTTGTTAAGAAGAAGAGTGTAGTGAGAGGTGTACGTGTAGGGGACTGTAAGATAACAGCCGTAAATAGTACTAATAATAGTAATAATAGTAATAGTGGAGGAGGAGAAAATAAATCAAAAAAATATAATTATAATAATAGCAATAGTAATAGGAAAGTGAAATAAATAAAACACAATCAAACCATTAAAATAAAAGTAAAATCCCCTGTGTGTCACCAAAAACTAATCCATCTAAAGATCCGGTAAAGGGAGAAAGGGAGAGAAAGAGAGAGAGAGAGAGAGAGAGTAAAAGCTTAAAAAGAGGAAGAAAACTAGTCAAGGGTAAAACAAAACAAAAATCTTGTATACCATTTTCTTCTTTTTTTTTTTGAAGACTCAAGGTGTTGTTACAACTCTACTACAAGTAGCATCGCCTCTTCACGTATAAATATTATTTTTTTGTATTTTTCCTTTTACCTTGATATGCTACTTTTTTTTCATTTTACCTCTATTACCTCTCTCTCTCTCTCTCTTTAATTATGTCCATATGGTTTTGTGGGAACTCTGGCTAATGTCGCACGTTCAAGTGCGGCTTTAAGCGAAATAGGTACAAGTCCCGCTTTTGCAATCTTTGCTCCCAACTTTGGGTGTTTGTCGACCATATTAAATAGTTCCTCATTAAGTGCAAAGGAGTTCCGCATTTCCTCCACAAGTGCCGCATTTGTTGTGTGAAGACGCAGTACAAGGTTTTGCATGCGTTTTAACTTACAATCTACGATAACATCCCGCTCTGCATCTCTCGCAATAAGTTGCAGCTCTAACTCTTCAATACGCCGTACAAGTGCTGCGTTATCACTACCACCATTATTAATATTAATATTTGTATGACTACCCATATCATCTCTGTTTTCAGTTAATGTTGTTTCCGTATTATTTCCCTGTTCTTGTTGTTTTTGGGATCTATCAACGGATTCAGGCACAGCAGGGGGTTTTTCCAATGATGATAACACAAATGTCGTGAGTGTCTTCACAGCCGCATCCACCTGAGAACCACGAACGGTGGCGGTTGTATCTTCAGAGTCTGCCGCCTTTCCACGTGATGCCACAGAAGCCACACTTATTAATCGCCACAGATATGAATTTTGTAGTTTATTCGTATCACGCATTTCAGTTACCTCATCTTCAAGTTCTTCTATTTTTGCCTGTAAATTATTCATATTAGCGCGTTCCTCATCTAATTCACGGTTATGTTTTTCTAGTAATTGATGATACTTGAACTGAAGTTCTTGATGTTCAATATGTAGTTTGGTTAATTGCTGCAGATAATCATCTCCACGACTTTTTTCCATTAACTTCTGTTGTGTTTTTGCAAGTTGTTCTTTTAGTAAATTTACCTCCGCATTGGCACTCGTCTCTGCTTCTCCTTTTGCATCAATAAGAGTTTGTAGTTCCCTACACTTTTTCTTTAACGTTTTCACCGTAGAGGCTTGTGTGGTATTTTCATCCTCAAGCTCTTTACAAAAACTATCTAATTCATCCATAGACTGTTGAA
Source organism: Trypanosoma melophagium (assembly GCF_022059095.1). Taxonomy (NCBI): domain Eukaryota; phylum Euglenozoa; class Kinetoplastea; order Trypanosomatida; family Trypanosomatidae; genus Trypanosoma; species Trypanosoma melophagium. The sequence goes on along the minus strand of NW_027125140.1, from coordinate 79,713 downwards.
TGGCATTTTTCTCATCTACGACTTCTTTTAACATTTGTTCCAAATCTCTAAGATCACTGCGAAGTTGTTGTTTCTCATGGTCATCCGCAACTCCCATAGCTGTTACTGCTGCTGTGGATGTATGCATATTGAGATCTATCTGTGCATGTTCCATTATATTACTCTTCTTTTCCAGTACTGATCGAACATTTACAAGTTCTTCTTGTAACATTTCATTTTGTTCTGTAAGACGTTCAATGATAATACGTTGTTGCTCATTTGGTGTTGATCGTATCATCTTACCAGGTGAAACGATACTACCACTATTACTATTACTATTGTTATGATTATTGTTAGTCGTATTAAGAAGAAGATTCGAATCCACTCCAGATTTCTCATGTAGGAGGAGAATAAGTTCATCTATTTTATCCTGCATATTTTTAATTCGAATATTCTTACTCCATAAGTAAATTGTAGTGGCTACCATCATACGTCTATAACGCCGCAATGATATTTCCATTTCTCGCAGTTTTGTCCTTGGATCTGCTACTTCATTTACCGATACTTTATTCTTTATAGACTTTACTCGAGCCGCAAACTGTAGTGTACTGCGAGATTCATCCACGTGTTGCATGGCTGGTGTAATACAAAAAAAAACAGCCGTTAATGAATTTCCTCCAATTGCTGTTTTAAGAAGATGTGTTAAACGTGAATCACGATAAGGAACAAAGGCTGGTACAGCTACAGTACCACCAGCACCAGTGGGAATCGTCTTTCCATTCATATAGTTATTATTTTCAGATAATCGACTAATCACTGTGGTGAGGATAGTAAGAGATTTATTAATATAACCTCCCTCAACTCTCCGCATACCGGTTAGTCCAGACTTCGCCACACGTTCAGATCCAGCAAGATCAATAAGATTAAGAGTGGAAACAATTTTTTTTTTTAAACAATCACTATTTTCAGCATCCATATCATCTCCACTGCAGGAAGAAACATCACTAGTATCATCAATAAGAATAGTCTTTTCTACAAGAATACGAATAACACAATGAGATCTACTTGATTGCTCATTTATTGTAGTATTGGCAGATACACGTGCAGCCGCTTGTGTATGAATAACTTGCGTACATTCTTGTGCACTCGATACTTGACGACGTACGGCATTATGTACATATACGCCATATTCATTTTCTCGTATAGATAACGGTAATGCCGTCGCTCCTGAAGCAAGAAGTAAATCTCGCAACTGTTCGTTATATATCTCAACCATACTTAGAAATACTGTTATTTGCATAGATGGATTATTTCGTAGTTCCTCTTCAAGATCATTAAAAAGATCACGAACAGACATCGCAACAAGTCCCTCAGAGTGGGTATGACAACTATTACTATTACTATACACATTTTCACCTAACATGGTGTGTGTCTTACCACTACCGGTTTGACCATAAGCAAATACTGTACCATTGTAACCTTTTGCTACATTTGCCACAATACCTCTACGCACACTGCGTTCATACAATTCTCGTGTCGTCGCATCACTATTGTATACATGATCAAAAGTGAAGAGACTATCAGGATTTCCCTTTTCCCGTAGAGTAGTCGTACTAATATCCCATACACTTTTTACTTCATTCAATTCTGCCCGCATTGGACGTACACGAATAAGTACATCAATAGAACTTCGCTTGTCTCCGGTAATTCTACTCATGAGTTACAGAAATAAAATTCCAGCAATAAATATAGAGGTTTTGTTATTTCTGGTTAAACCTTATATATCTACTTGTTTTCGTTTTTAATTAACTTCCTACGGTTGTGTTATTACAGCCGATTCCTCTTTATCACGCAAAAGTAATAAAATCAGACAACACACTAGAACACTAACAAAGACGATAATCCTCCGATCTAAGAAAAAAAAGAGATAATAATAAGAATAATATCACAAAAAACAGAGTGACTACTTCTGTCGCTACTTAATTGAAAAGCACCTAGAGGAAAGAATGAAAAACAAAAACAAATGTCTCACTTTATTTCCTTTTTTTTTTCTCGGCCAAAGCTGTATGGAGGTGTATAAATATATGTAATGTGTATGTGTTGCTCGTTTATTGCTCCTTCTTTTTTTTCTTTAGCGTCTACTCTGTTTATCCCTCTTTTGGTGTGTCTGTGTGTAAAGTGAAGAGTAAAAAAAAAAATAATTCTTCCCTTTCCTTTACAAATCGATTATCACGTACAAGACAGAGAAACAGAAAAAAAAGAGAAGAAAAACAATGAAAAAAAAAGAAACAATGGAATGAGTTACAGATTTGCAGTAACATATATGTAATCACATTAATAGAGAAGATTCTTCCTCTTCTTCTTCCTCTTTCTCGTTCCGTTTTTTTGTTCTTTCGTATATGAAAGGAAGCAATAACATTTGTAGAAATGGTAGCACTGATATCAATAATAGGATCGAAATATATATATAACAGAGGAAACACATAAAACGAAAAAAAGAAAAAAAAATACAATAGAGAAAACAAAAAAAAAAAAGAAAATGAAGAAATTACAAACTGAGGATTAAGAAAAGGCACACACCCGTACCACAGAGATACATAATTGATCACCCCACCACAAATGCCAGTGATCGTATGCCACATATCTTTTTCTCCCATCCTCTCCCTTTTTCTCTCTCTTATCTTTTCACTTTCCTTTTTTTTTCTTTATTTTTCTTTGCTTTTTTTCCCCCCTCTTTCCACTTCCTTCCTCCTCCTTCTTTCTCTTTTTTTTCTTCTTGTTTATTAGTTGTAAACCATGTACTTTGCTGTAGCACTGAACTTGTGCTGTCCCTTAATCACCTTGTTCACAGCATCGAGAAAGTCCTTCTCATTGATCGTCTTTCGCCTCGCCCGAATGGCGAACATTCCCGCCTCCGTACACACCGCTCGCAGATCCGCCCCGGTCGAGTTTGGACACAACCGTGCAATGAGTTCAAACCGAATTGTCTTTTCACACGAGAGGGACTTGGCGTGGATGCGCAGAATCTTCGTGCGGCCCTCCAGATCCGGCAGGCCGACCTCCAGCCGCCGGTCCATGCGGCCTGGGCGGGTGAGGGCGGGGTCGAGGGTGTCGGGGCGGTTGGTGGCCATGATGACCTTCACATTCCCGCGGGCATCGAAGCCGTCCATCTGATTCACCATCTCCAGCATGGTGCGCTGGATCTCGTCATCCCCGCTGCCCCCGCCGCGGGCCCCGCCAACGGCATCGACTTCGTCAAAGAAGATAATCGCCGCCTTCTTGGAGCGGGCGAGTTGAAAGATCTCACGAATCATACGGGCTCCTTCGCCAATGTAACGCTGCACCAATTCCGATCCAATCACGCGGATAAACGTCGCATCGGTGCGGTTCGCCACAGCCTTTGCCAAAAGTGTCTTGCCGGTTCCCGGGGGTCCGTAGAGGAGAACACCTTTGGGAGGATCAATGCCAAGTTGTGTGTACTTCTCAGGGTGGGTGAGGGGAAGTTCTACCACCTCGCGAATACGTTCAATCTGTTCCTTTGCCCCACCAACATCGTTGTACGTCACATCTGGTTTTTCCTCTACTTGCATCATAGAAACAGAGGGATCAATGCGGGGTGGGAGTGGGATTTCAATTTGAATCGTAGAGTACCCCATCGCCACACCAACACGCATGGACTCTTCAATATCCTCTGGGGCTACACGGTTTCCAAGTTTAACCACATACTTGGCATTATCACGGATACTCACAACATACTTTGCATCAGGTTGTCCCTTGTTGAGAATTCGCGTGCAACGACCAACATGCAACGCACTCTCAGAACGCATTACATCATTATCACTGTTAAGATCCCATTGCACAGGAGGTGCAAGACCAAGTTGATTATCTTTTACACCAGCCTGCTTATTCACTGCCTCCGCCTTTGTCTTCACAAACTCTTCCAACTCCTTTACTGTTGCATGATAAGGACCAGATCCATACAATTTAAGCAGTGCAATATCATCCTGATCAAGTGGGATAATTTCTTTTTCCTCCTCCTCATTATCCTTCACTCGGACGGTGTTAGTAGTCTGACAAGCTCCTTTTTCGTTCGCCATGATGTTGACACCACCGTTGTTACACTACTTTCTTTAATAGCAGCCAGGAGATTTTCTCTCTCTCTCTCTTTCTCTCTCTGTTCCTTTTTCTCTTGTTTTTAGACTGATTGATTTTTTTTTTCTGTTATTGTTGTTGCTTGGATTTGCTTGTTTTTGTTTTGTACTATCAGTATTTCCTTCTACCTCGTGCGTCTCTCTGAGATGTACGCCTGTAATAGTTGTATTCCTATTTCTTTGCTTTTTCCAACGGCCTTTTTTCCCCCAAAAATTAATAATAATAATAATAAAGTAATTTGTATGTAATAAGAATAGAAATAAAGAAAAAAATAAATTAGGATGCAGTAATTACACAAAATCAGAGAAAACAAGAAATAAATACCCCAACACTAACACCAACGTAGCATACGCCATCTCAAGGTTTACTTTATTGCTAAAATAAACCACAAAGAGATTCATGTGTGTATGTGTTTGTGTGTGTATGCCTGTCTATGCAGTAGGACAGGTGTTGTGTTCATACAAAGGGGGGAAAAAAAAAAACATTCACATAAATATAAAAAAGAAACAAACAAAGAAAGAAAGAAATGGATGAAATGGTCGATTCCTTTTATTCATCTATCAAGTCCCTACATCCATAGATCACCCTCCGTTGTTCCACTCTCTCTCTCTCTCTTGAATTCCCTGCCGCTCTTACCATCATCGATTTCATGTCTCCATTCACCTTTTTCTTTCTCTCTTTTTTTCATTTAACCTATTTAGCTTCACTTCAAAAGCAGACACACGGACATGCAAGCAAATTGCAAACCAACAAATACACGGCAGCACACAGAAACACTATAATTCAAATAGAATCTAGAAATCAAAACAGATAAAAAGAAGAAAATTTTGATTTCAGAATTATGGTGAAGCCTTCGGAACGTATTTAGGTTTTCCCGCATTCCACGGGACGTAACGGTGCTTCAGCATATGTTTAATGCGTCCACCCATCTGTGTTACTGTCAATATAATAAAGTATAGAAGCAAAATTGGCCAAAATACAGGTATATCAAGAAAATCAAAGATTGTCAAAAAGAGACAAATAGATACAACTTTAAACATACTGCACCAAATAACAAATTCTTGTACACGTGGAACAAAGGGTCGAAATTCTTCATCATTAGCACTTCCTCTTCTCGGCAATGGTGCCTCATCAGTGAAATCATCATCAGCAAGTGGTGTAATAAGAAGAAGTGTCAGGTATAATAAATGAATACCCATTGCATATGTGATAACATAAAACCCTCCATGGTAAGACACACGTAGAATATAAAACATCATAAGAAATGCAAACATAGCCCATCGCATGGAACGATGCGGTACACTCTTGTCAAGGTACCGTTGATACGTTATATGGGCTTTACGTTTAAATTCCTGAAGGGCTGAAGTTTGCCCAGTCATATCACGCGGAGGCATCTTTTGATTTCGCAAAAGAATTTGGCCTTCAGGTCAGTTCCACTAAGTTTTTTTTATCTATCTTTTTCTTCCTTCCTTTATTTCCTTTAATTATAATTGAAAATGGTTGTCTGTGCCTTCAAATTATATTAAGTGTACAACTTGGGGAGTTTTCCTTTTAGGTTGTGCAAAAAAAACAAAAAAAAAAAAAAACAAAAAAAAAAAACAGATATTGCTTCGTTATGATCATAAAAGGAAAAGAAAAAAAAGACAATGAAGAAAACAAATAAATTTCCACACAATATAAGAAAGGAGAAGCATACCTATTTCCAAAGACATAAATGTACAAGAAAAAAACAAGCACAGATATACAAATAAATAAATATATATATATATATATATATATGTCGGGTTATAATCAGCCGAGAATAGTGCAATACGACAATCTCCATTTAAACAAGAAATGGCACAAAAAATAATCCAATTCATTCATTCATTAATAAAAGTAATTCAACAGGGGACCAAAGAAGAGAAATAATAACAATAATAATAATAATAATAATAATAATAATAATAATAATAATAATAATAATAATAATACAGACGTTGTACTTTTACTCCGTCTTCTTCGTCTCTTCTTCCTCCTTCTCCTCCTCAAACACGCGATCTACCTGAAGTCTCTGTGTGCTACTCTTGTGATCTGCTCCACCCCGTCCAGAATCATCCAATTCAGATACCCATCCCGCCCTCGCCTCTGGGTGCGCATCACAGAATGGAAGATATGGTTTAATATCAAGAACTGGTGTGCCGTGCAGCAAGTCGTGATCAGCAATATGAACTTCTAATCCCCGAACAGCAACAAGTCGTACACATGAGAGGCCAATGAAGTTTGGTCGGTGTGGACTTCGAGTCGCGAATACACCACGTAATTCACTGTCTCGTGGTGGTACAAGCATTGTTTTAAATCCAGAACATCTCTCTGCCCCTTGTCGTCGTTGTCGTCCTTCTCCCATTATAGGGGCATCTAGGGTATCTGTTTCATTCCCACTATTAGTGGCATACGAAAAGGAAAAGAGCACCCAAATAAATTCAAATCCATTTAAATCGCGTACAGCATTTTCAAGACCTACTCGTAATTTTATAACGGCTGTTTGAGGTGTAAAGTTTTCTGTATTTGGTTGTCTTGGTGCCGCAATATGTGCTCGCATTAGACTGTGTACCACACCCACACCACAAATACTGTATGGTTGGAGTCTTTCTGGGCTTAAAACAGTACGAACTAAGCGATTAGCATGCATAACAGCACGTTGAAAATCCGCCTCATAAGCTGAGACATCATGTGATTTTCGTTGTAAACGCTGTTCTACACATTCCTCCACATCTTCTGGTGTCTTAAGACGATCAAAAAAGTACACTTTACTAGCATTAGAAGTAACACAATCTCGTGCTGGAGTCTCACCATGTGAAGTGAGAGATGCTGGTGGATCAAATAGACGTGCAGTGATGCTGCTGCTTGTCCCTTCTGCCCGTATCACCTCTGCAGGCCAGTAAGGCAATCCAGCAGGTCGTATCCAAACAATATCACACGGTAGAAAATAATGTGGCCGCATACCAAATCGCTTTGGACGTTCTCGTTCAGCGTTATTCGCATTCTTGTTAGTGTCGGTATTATGCATCTTATCACTATCCCGCCTTTCACGTTTAGGGGCACGATTCGGAATTGAAGGGGTTTCAGTGGTGATGTCGTGAGTCATGAGTGTGACTCTTCCGTAGCAGCAGGAAAATATAAATATAAATAAGGGGGATGTATTGATAAACTTAGTTATGAGAGAAAAATTAGTAGTAGCTAATTCCTTCCTATCCTTTTCTTTTTTCTTTTTTTTTTCTCTGCGTGTATGTATTGAGGTGCTCTCCCCTACAATATGCCCTAAAACATGAAAAAAAAGGCCAAACACATAGGGAAGCAAAAAAAAAAAGACAGTAAAAATCAAAAAAAAAGTAATCCCCAAAACAATAATATTTCAAGTAGACTGATCACAGGAAATATACTTCTCATTGTTTTTTTTTTTCTCAAGTTACCGCTGTTTCTGACGTTTGGATGTATGCAAACATCAGGTGAAAAAGAGATTTGCCGGAATTAACAGTCAAATCTCTTCATAGAGAAAGATGCACGCCCCATCCCACCAATAATCTCAGTTGTCTTCATTTCTTTTCAATCCAAAGAAAAAACATTCTCGAAAAAAAAACGAATAATAATAATAATAATAATAATAATAATAATAATAATAATAATAATAATAATAATAATAATAATAATAACTAAAAAAAAAATGATTCTGATGCACCGTATAGATATTTTGTTTTCCTATCTTCATGTTTTAATTTTCTCTGATCTTTCCGCTCATGCTTCCTCACAATTTCACTTTTTTTGCCTTCGGAAAAATTTTGTACTCTCTTCTTTATTTCTTTTGTTTTTTCCTTTTTTCTAACTTTTTCCTCTTCTCTCGCCAGAATCTCATCTGCTCCCAGGGAAAGAGTGAAGAACTGTCATACTCTGTTCCGCTGCCTCATCATACACATCAAGCTTATATCCCACTTCTGCCATCCACGCCTCTTTCTCTGCGTTGTTGGAAAATCGTTTATAGTAATGCACTTCATTAAATACAGGCACCTCCTTTAATTTGGTGAAGCCAAGTTTGTTTGTAAAGAATTGAATACTGGAATTATTTGTATTTAATATTTTCGCGACAAAAGTAGTGGCGCCCAATTTATCGAGCGCATAACTCAATAGTAGTCGTACTGCTTCTGCACCCAATCCGCGTCGTCGAAACAAAGGTTCAGCGATCATCACAGATATCTCAAAGCATCGTTCATCATTCTCATTACTACAATGAGCACTCGCATCCTTAGCATCTCCACTACAGTCAACTTTTGTTTCCCCTGCTGCTTTTTCTTTTTCTTCTTTTTCTGATGATGAAGTGCAATTCACGTCATCAGAGTTAATAGAAAAGAGATTACAATCGCCAATCATAACGTACGTGCGACCAATTTGACCTTCTTCCTTCTGAAGAAAAGTACGAGGGGTGATCGAATGTTCTGACTGAGTTCTCATAAACGGCGTAGATATTTGCGGTTCTCCTAACCGAAGTGCTTCTCTAGAAATCGTCTCTTCTTCTCTAACTCCCATTATCACTTCATTTATGTATTCCTCCTCTTCTTCATTTTCGCTTCCATTATCAGGATCATCCACGCTACAATCCTCACCACCTTCCCAAGGGCCATGTGTGGATTTATTCTCGCCCACATCATCTTCCTCCACGCCATGGGCCTGCGCCGCTGCCTGCAGAGACGCATCCACAACAATAGAGAGAGGAGCTAGTAGAATAAAGGTGATTTTATCCGCCGCCGTGAGCCACTCCTGCTGATTGGCGTATTCCTCTGCGAGGGTGAGGGGTTCACTCTCGGTACACTGCAGTAGTTCACGATCACTCATCCACTGGTGATAGCGGGGGACGTGCTGCGCTAAGTATGGCACTAGACGCAGCTCATGGCCACTCACCAACACGTGCTCATTGTTCATTCACACACCTGTAGATAGCATCAGAAGAAATGGAGAGAGAAAATAAAAAGAAATAAAGGCAAAATAAATTAAAAGAGAGAGAGAAAGAAAGAGAGAAATAGAACAAGTAAAATAAAAGAAAAAGGCATGAACAAAACGAAAAAAAAGGGGAAATTATTAATAGTGATAAAAACACCTCTTTTTCACTCTCTCTGCGAGAAGGCGTCTAATTCTTTCTTCCTGAGGACCTTCGTTTTTCGTCCTTCCAATTCTTGTCATTTTAAGCTATGCGTCCAATTTTAACTTCGAACAAAGAAAAAGAGAAAAATAAAACTGTAGTTCTTAGCAACCGAAAAATGGATGAAAAACTTGCGCAAAAACGAACAAAAAAAAAGAATGAAAAACGTAAAGAACCGATTTGACGCATATATAAAAAGGCTTGTTTAAAAACAAACAAAAATACAATGCCGCACAAGACAAGAATTCACGCAACATGTCACTCAAGAGTGAAAAAAAAAGATCGTACAACACGAATGTATTATTTCGTGCTTTCTTACTACCGCATAGAAATGGGAAAAAGAAAAAAAGAAAGGGGTCGTCAATATTCACAGCAAAGAGTATATTTAAATAAGTGTATATTGCCGTTGTCCCTCCCACTGCTGCTGTCGTTGTTGTTATAACCACTTTTCTTCTTATCCTTCCCAAACGCGTTTAACACGGCAGAAACTGCACAAGAATCAGCAATGTAGAAGAGACACCCCAAAAGAAATGCGTGAAGAGAAGTCAAAGAGAATATAAAAATTGGACAAATAAAATTAACGGAAAGGCCAATGAGGAGTAGAAAATTGGAACATGATAAAGAGGGTCAAGAAAAAAAAAAAGAAATAGCTATTCGCATATTAAGAAGCAAGGGTGAATCCCTCCATTTCTTCATTTCTTTTCATTTATTATGTGTTCTTGTTAATTTCCTTTTCTTTTGTATCTCCCTTATGGACTAAAAAAAAAAAAAGAGCCCTAAGATCATGGGGAGATCCATGAAAATAATATCTACCAATTCCTCTACTCTTCTCTTATTCATCTTCGTCTGTGAAATCCTGTTCAAGGGACTCCTCCACAAGACGTCGCACACGCTCATGGTACTTATCTTTTGCATTTGTGTATAGTTGCGCAGCCTCACCATTAGCCGCTGATAACGGGTTAGGATCAGAAAGCAGCGAAATAATCATCATAAGCAGTGATTCTACATCAAGTGAGGAGCTCCAGTGCGTTTTGAGGGTATCAAGACAGATACTCCCATCCACGTACACATTTGGATGAAAAACATTCTTTGTAACAAACCGCACCGCTGGTGGGGCACACGGGTACTCATTCGTAAAGTCCAATCGAAGTTTAAATATACCACCTTCCCACGATGTGTGATCTGGTCCAATCACCACAGCTCTCCAGTGAAAGAGATCCCCGTTGATAGGACTTGCCGAGAAACACGTATTTTCACTCTTCTGTAATTGCTGCAGATCACGCATGAGTCGCCGTTTCGCATCTGTGGCGTTTGCGGGATTTGTGCCCGCCGCCCGCGCCTGTTCCACGAGATCTTGCGTTATTTCCGGCGTTGTTAGCTGCAGGGCGTCCTCCTCTGCGATATTTCCATGCGGCGGCAGGGGACCCAATAATTCCCCCGGCGTTACTGTAACGGGAGTGTCCATTTTTGTTTTTTTTTTATTTTGTTTGTATTAACAAATCGTGATGTAAGTCAAGAAGGAGAGAGAGACGTTGTGGGAGATCAATTATATTCTTTTTTTTTTACGTTCTTTCTTCAATGAGTGTGTGTTTTTTTTTTTTTCTTTTTTTGTTTTGTTTTTGGTTTTTTTTTGTTTTTTTTCACTGTATATTGTGGCAATGATAACACACACAGGCAAAAATGCTCACTATCGCAGCTGAGGCGTTTTCCTCTTCCTAACAACTTCACAGAGAAAATTTAAGAAAAAAAAAGGAAAAAACGTCTGAATCAAAAGGAGGAAACACCAATAATAACAATGATAATAATAATAAAATAAACAATCACACACACACAGAGAGAGAGAGAGAGCCAGACACACATAGACAGATATATACACGCGCACACACACATACATACATACACATAGAAGCAGATGTACAGACACAGAACAATAATCACCCATAATAAGTTTTTTTTTTTTTGAACGATCGCCTTTTAATTGACCTTCATTTCGTGAATGTGATGTTCTTCTGTCTCATTGCTTCCTAAAAGGGGATGAGAACGAAAAAAAAGGGGAAAAAAGAGAGAAAAGTCTCTTATGGTCGGCGAAAGCGTCTAAAGGAGATAATAAGATAACGTAAAAAAAAAAAAAACAAGCATGAAGGAGACAAATACAAGGTAGAATGACCCGAAAGAGAAAGAAAAAAGTGGTCCGCAGCAATAGCAACAAGAACAGCAACAACCTCATCATCATAATAATCATTGTCAATAATCATCATTCACCCTACTAACAAAAGAGAAACATAAAGAAAAACACATATGCATTGCTTTTGGGGATCGTCACATCTCCTCTCTGTATAAAAACAAGCTACAAAATAAAAATTCCTTTCTCTGTCACTCTTTTTGTTCTCTCTGTTTTTTTTTCTTCCACACATACCAACTCATCTCCAATAATCAGTAAAATTGCACACAGAAAATTAGAATATATCTATATATATATATATATATATATATATATATATATATTAGTATCTGTATTGCAAACAATTCCATTCTTTTTTTTCTTGTTTATTATCTTTTTCTCATCTCTCCTTTATCCCTTCCAGTCCATCGATTTTCTCTTCTTTTTTTTCCTTTATGCAGTGACAAAAAGCAAGAACACCATGTAAATGGGAGAAAGAAAGGAAATGAATAAGGAAACAAGGGAAGGAAAAGAATGGACGAAAAGGAACCAAAAACCAACCGACCAAACAAACAAACAAAGAAACAACAACAACAACTTTTCGCGTACGGTAATAAGAGTGTGTAATTGTATGTGTAACTGTGTACGTATTTGTTTGCTTGCTTTTTTCTCAAGCATAATAATTCAGACTGGATTTCTTTCGTGATAACACCGCCGTCACACCCTCTGCAAAGTCCTCATGTGAGACATACGCCCGATCATTGCGCAGCGCCAACATTCCCGCCTCCACACACACCGCCTTCAGTTGTGCCCCATTCATGTCTTCCGTCATTCGGGCGATTTCCTCAAAGTTAACATCTGCGTGTCTTGCCATGCGTCTGGAGTGAATCTCGAGAATCCGTGCCCGCGCCTCCTCATCTGGTAGTGTGAACTCCACCTTTCGATCGAGGCGACCACTACGCAGGAGAGCTGGATCGAGCACATCAATGCGATTAGTGGCGGCAATCACCTTTACATCATCGTTGCTGCCGAAACCGTCGAGTTGTGAGAGTAATTCCAACATGGTACGCTGCACTTCACGTGAACCGTGTTTACCACCAGCGTCGGAGCGGCGTGAACCAATAGCATCAAGTTCATCAATGAAGATAATCGTTGGGGCTTTTTTCTTCGCAAGGGCAAAGGCATCACGGAGAATACGGGCCCCTTCGCCAATGTACATCTGCACCAATTGTGGACCGGCAAGACGTAAGAAACAGGCGTTGGTGGCGGCTGCACAGGCACGGGCAAGCATCGTCTTCCCAGTACCGGGAGATCCATATAATAATACACCTTTGGGTGGTTTAATACCAATACGCTCGTACTTTTCCTTCTCGGTGATGGGCAATACAACGGCTTCAATCATTTCGTTAATCTGCTTATCGAGACCTCCAACGTCTGTGTACTTTTCCTTTGGTCGATCTTCAATCTCCATCGCCTTTACACGACTGTCATACTCTGGTGGTAATGTATCAAGTACGAGGTATGTGTCCTTATTCACGCCCACCAAATCTTGCGGCGATAACTTATTTGCATCCACAAGTCCAACAACAGGTAAAAAGACGGTTTGTCGATTAGATGTCTTGATAACAGCACTCTTCTGTTTACGTTTTGACTTTTTGCGGCCCACATCCAACTCTTCTGCCTCAGCATCATCATCATCCATGTCAAGTACCTCCGCTATGCTCGCTACCAGATATGGTAACTTGTTGTTATCCCGCACGCGTTTCTTATCATCCTCCAGTTCCTTCTTGAGTCGCTGTAATTCTCCCATCTTTGCACGTTCCTCATTTTTCATCTGTTGAATCTCCCGCTGCAGCATGTTGGCGCGTGAGCGTAGTTGTGCGTCTGTGAGGGACTCAATAAGTGCTAACTCTTCACTGGGCAATGGACCAGCGGATGGGGTGTTATTGGTGTTATTGCCATCCCCACCGCCTGTTCCCGATGACTCTTTTAACATTTTTTTTCCTCTTAAAATAGAAATATATAAATATATAAATATCTAAAGATATAAAGATATATTTCGAGAAATATGCAGGTTTTTCTCCGATTGGTATCTGTAAAATCCTCTCTTATCTGTCCTTTCTTTCTTTCCTTTATTCTTGTCTTTGTCTTTTTTTTTTTTCTCTGGGAATTTCTTGAGCTGTTTACCTTCTTTAAAAAAAAAAAGAAAGGAAAGAATAGCAACCGAAATAATAATAATAATAATAATAATAACGTCTGAGAATGGCATAGGCATTTTCAGTCCGTTCCGCACTATAACATTACATAATAACAATTCCAAAAACAAATAATAATAATAATAATATATATATATATATATATATATATATATATATATATATATATATATATCCCAGCATTATCTTAAAGACATGGTTGTCCCAGTGTAAACAATTCATTTCCACTGTGTATAATTACCACATCTGCCGTATTGTTTTCTTCTTTTTCCTTTTCTTCTCTTAACGGCGGTGTGGGAATATTGCGTTGTGTGATATCTCGCAGACTCTTTACATCATGCTGTGAAGGAATCAGCGAATCCATAATAACATCCCTATTATACACCAGCGGCTGCCAACCATTATTATTATTATTATTATTATTATTATTATTATTATTATTATTCGCACTTTGTAGAAATCCCAATATATTTCTTCCCCCATGAATTGTGGTCCTTACAAATCGTACAAATGGCATTATCTCTCTTCTCACCATTATAGTGGAATCCTTACTTATATGCCTTTCCTGTGAAGCTGCAGTATTGATGGTTTTTGTTGTTTTTAATACTTGACAATGCCAATATCGTGGGGAGGCTGTACTATGGCAAATTGCCGCAGTTAACGTAAATCCACTCATAAAGGCAAATAACACCACCACATTTACACTTGTGGTATTATTATTATTATTATTATTATTATTATTATTATTATTATTATTATTATTATTATTATTATTATTATTAATTATGTCAATCACACACCGCAAGAGTGTGGGCTCTGCTAATACGCATGTGATGTTTTCCTCCTCCTTCGCAATAAAGCGTTTGAGATCCAACACCATTCGTCCTCCATAACTAGTGTTATTATTATTATTATTATTATTATTATTATTATTATTATCCGTATCAAGTGTGGTCTTAACAAAGAAAGCCTCCATCGCGGGATTAGCTCCTCCTGCTAAAAGAAGAGGACTCGTAACTACACATGGCACACTACACACAATAGATCCAGCCACAAACAACAAATCCCGCACACACAACAGTCGTCTCTCTGTTAATACCGCAGAAGAAATGTCTACTTGCACAGATGGGAGAAAATCAAATAGTGGTTGACCGTATGTGTGTATGTGTAAAACATCCGCCACATTAACAGACGCCGATTTCACGGTATTTGCATTGGCGTTGAAAGACCATGAGAAATGTAAAAGAAAGAAAAAACAATCATAAAAGTAAACTTTGCGGGAATAAAGTGATCCCATACGTGCTGACAAGACAAGGAAACAATTTTCACCATACGAGGCAAATGATTGAAGCATACACGGAAGTAGAGAAGGAATTTCTTCATTAGTTTCTTCTAATACATTGTTTCTATTTGTATGATCTCCTCCTGTTTCAGACGTTAATGTTCTTGAGGAAGGACAGATATCATTTACAAATAACACTTCACCAGAAATCGATAGTACTATAACCGTACTACGACAAACCACAATAAACATGATATTGAGATGACGTACATCATCTATCGCAGATCCCAGATATTGAGATGATTGGAGAGGTGTTGCATTTGCAGTGGAAATTACCTGCATGCAAATATTAGAAGAATTTGAAGAAAAAAGAAGTGATAGAGCCGATGCCACAGATGTATTATTTCTCTGTTGTGGCCACTGTACTCGAGAAAGTCGTTTACAAGTGAAATCCCTATTATTATTATTATTATTATTATTATTATTATTATTATTATTATTATTATTATCTGCCGTAGTGGTAGTGTGCTTTGTATATGGAAAGTGATATTCCATCATACAAATATCACCCCATCTCGTTATAATAAATCTCACTTCACAGACCGTATCCACATTATTATTATTATTATTATTATTATTATTATTATTATTATTATTATTATTATTAAGTACAGTCGTACAACTACACAATACTTGTAGAGAAGCGTGTGGAACACTTCCCACATTGTACTCCACATCCAACAAAGTCAAAGGTGCCATTAACATGGATATAGCATTATCTAAAAGCATGGGAAATGTATACATGTGATTTCTCTGTTCCACATTAAAGTCTTTCCCAATATTTATCCACAAAAGTTGAAGTGAAGATGTTTCTTGCCATCGTAATGCTGCCGTTAATAAACTACAATTTAATAATTTCCCTTTTTCTTCTTTTTCTTTTTCTTCTTCATATGTGGAAAGTACAAAGACAACACCTCCTGTTTCTTCCCATAGTAAATGTATGAAACGATACAAATAACATAAATTCCGTGGTACTGCCGCATCACACAACCGCACAGATCGAACTTTTAGCGTAAAAAGACTAGAAACTTTCATTTTATGTTCATTTCCCTTTTCACTCCGCATTGCTGCTGCTGTAGAATTCCATACTTCTATAAGAAGTATATTCCCTTTACTACACATGGCTAATACAACTGAAATAAGTACATCTCGCTCCGCTAATGCAGATCGACTTAATCGTCGTGTGGTTGATTGTGGTACTGTACAACTCACCGCATGTTCCACAAAATCGCCAATGCAACATCGATCCACTTCGCCATTCTCTGTAAAGAGGGCAAAATAAAACTCATCGCCGTTTCTTGTACTTCCTTCGTCGCTTGTTACTAATCTAATTATAGCATCATCGCTGGTAATGTCAAAGGTGCTGTATAATCCTTTTTCACGCAAAAAGGCACTCATCGGATAAATCATATTCGTTGGGCGTAGAAAAACACCCAAAACATCTCGACTCTTCATTGAACTACTTTCATCATATATACTACTAGTATTATTAGTAATAGTAGTATGTAATAGAAATGATGGATGGGCTAATGTTAACGCATCTAAACACCATGGACCATCTAAACAAGAACCCTGAAAAGTTTCATATGTACTTGCCCATACTTTTTCTTTTTCATCTTTTTCTTCGTTTATACAATATGGAATACGTTCTCTTCGCCCAGAAGAAAGCATACAAACCGAAAGACGATCCATAAATGGATCACCACACACAACAGTGTATTGATGTAATATAGCTAATAATGGAAATCTTTCTTGATAATCACGGGAGTGTGGCATCCAATGCAAGGCCCGCACTTCACCCGGTGATCCACTCCAATTACTATTTAACTCTAATCGTAATATACCAGATGTGAATTGTTGAAATCCATGCAACATTCGCCATGGCGATGATATGTTTATTGTTGTTGTGTTTGTGTTTGTAGTTCCTTCTCGCCATATCACTTCTATATATTCAATCCATCCCACAATACGCGTAAAGGCAAGACGTAAAGTAAACACAACCGAATCATTTTTACTTCCACGTCGTGTGGAAACGCCTTTTGTATTATGTCGGCCACGTTGTAAAGTGGAGGAAACAGAATTCGCATTGGTTATAGAGTTTGATGAAACTTTTATATTATCATGCGTACACTCCAGTAAAGCTGTAACCGGTACAGTTAATTGCTTAAGAGAAGTGGGATGTGTCTTTATATTCCCCATAGAACCAGAACACCATCGTACAGCCAGTAATTCTATTTTTATATTATTGGTACTATTATTATTATTATTATTATTATTATTATTATTATTATTATTATTATTATTATTATTATTATTATTATTATTATTATTATTATTGTGGTGATTGTTTGTTTTAGAACTATCCACAAGGAGAAATGAGGCAAATGCCACACAATCGCATTCCATAATAAAAAACAGTACGACATGATCTTCATACATGTGCAGTAATGCCGCAGTGCAAATACCACCACTTCTCGCAGTGCAGCGATGACAATTTCCTCTTTTTGTTTCGCTACCATTTACCAATCTTCCTCCTTTATTATTTGATGCACGTTGTAATTCCATAAGCAGCGCAAACCTACTATTACTATTATTATTATTATTATTATTATTATTATTATTATTATTATTATTATTATTATTATTATTATTATTAATACTATTATTATTTCCAGATATGAACGCCTTCTCAGGGAATGAAAGGTATTGTAATGGACTGGCGAGATCTACTCCTCTTGTGGTTCTTCTATTCTCCACGGTATTCACAACAAAGCAGATATATTCACTTCCCATTAATAACACATCCACTATCATTATAACACTCTGATCTCTTTCCTCAGACTGTCTACATGATGATAATGATGATACATGCAATGATGATGATGATGATGATAATAATACTGATGAGGATGATGTTAATCTTGTAACTGGCAATAATTGAGACATTTAAACTACTTTGTTTGTTTATTCGTTTTTTCTTTTGTTTTCCACTTCACATGGAGACACACACACACACTCTCTCTCTCTCTCTCTCTCTATATATATATATATATATAACAATTCCTTCTTTTTTGTTGTTGTTTAATTGATAATATTTTGAACACGTACAGACATAATAAAAAAAGAGACAGAAAAACAAGGTCGCAGACTCGCCAGCGAAATTAGGCGAGAGCGAGAAAGAAAGAACAGAAAGAAAAAGAGAGAAAGAGAGAAATCAGATGTGAAAATAACAGTAATAATAGTAATAGTAAATCGTGAATAACAATAATAAAACAAAATGGGATAAATGCACGGTGTACACAAGACAAAACAAAAAAATCACAATATTAATAATAATAATAATAATAATAATAATAATAATAATAATAATAATAATAATAAGAGTAATAAGAATAAGAGAAAAACAAATAGCGAAAGGGTCGGAGATGTAAACGAATTGAGTGATTTTTTTTTGTATTTGTGTAAATCAGCAGGTGAGAGAATGTATATTGTTCTGTGACCACCGTGAGAGTTATAATTCCCCATTCCAGCACAAAACCACACAATCACAAACATACACACGAGTTATATATATATATATATATATATATATATATATATATATAAACGGCAAATAAACAGGAAATATAAATTCCTTCGCATCTATCTTTTCTTTCCTTCTCTCTTTTTCCTCCTCATCTTTCTTTCTTTCCTTCCTTTTCCTTTTCCTTCTCTCACTTACAAGGCCGCCTCACAACCATACTCCTTCACATAATCCTCTGTTACAAGTCCGGCGAGTTTGCCCGCTAATTCAAAGGCCGCTAATCCTACCGCCCGCACATCCGTCGCCTTTCCCGCGTTCGCCGGTACAGCCACGGAGAGACTGTACTCTAAACGTGGATCCTCCTCCTCATCGCGAAGCACAATCAGCGGTTGTCGTTTCACCTCTCGCACCGTAAACTTCACGCCCTTCTCCGTCACCTTCTCAAAGAGACGCGTTTCATCCTCGGAGAGATACACCAATTGCCCGTGTTCGGCAGGCAAAACATCCGCCACATCATCATCGGAGAGTTGAATGATCGGCATAGATGCGTACATCTCAACTTCTTGGCGCCGCAGTGCTGGGCGGGAGCGTAGAAGCAGGCGAACATCAGGGCCTCGTGCACGAGTACACCAAGCTGTTTGTACATTGACCCAAGAACTATTGACAGAGAGAACTTTGCCTTTATTATCAAATTCAAGGTTTAATTGATCCTTGGCACGTTTAATGGTTCCGCTGTATGTAATTTGAGCACCTTTACCAAGTGGCATAAATCCCTCCGGTTTTAATAACTCCTCTTGTATGGCAGGAACACAAGACTCTGGTAAAGCTGGTACCCAATAATAAGGATGACTTACCTGCATGCGTTGCTGAAGTGTAAAGGATGAGACGATACGACGATTCTTTCGCATAACTGATGGTTGTAATAATAATTTTCCAAAATCTACAAAAAGTTCTCCATCCATTTGTAGATTACTCATATTTAAACAACACCATTGAAGTACTTTACTATACCTGGAACGGATAGCAACATCTTTTTCGGATGCACTTAACGTGTAACATTCCGTATTAGCAGGAAAACCCGGAAAGGCTGTAGTATTCACACGAGAAACAACAACATCCGCAGCTGTATTGCTAACAAGTAACTGAAATGCCTTCGGTGCCATATTTGCAGATCCCTCATAAAACCCTGCCTGTGCAAGATCCAATAAAGTCTCTGGCTGCATCACAGTAGATTGATTCCATCTTCCATATCCTCCTCCTCCTCCTCCTTGTTGTTGCTGTTGTTGTTGTTGATTTTGTGTTGCCTGACCACCATTCTTTACGGCGATATCTTTTGAGTGTAAATATTCCTCCACCTGCCGCACAACAGCCGCCTTCTTTGCCGATGGTTCTGTTCTCACACCGGCGCGATTGAGAAATCCCTGCAATTGCGCCAGCGATAATGAGAAGAGATTCCCCTCATTCCACAACGCCCACACCTTCTCCGCTGAAACGGCATCGGCCTTAGCGGGGGCCTGTGGATCCCGCACACTCCCCGCCGCCGAGGACTGCGGGCGTGTACTGTTTTGGGGTCGACCACACAGCACAGCAGAGGAGGAAAGTCCAAGAAGGGAATGTCGAAGTAAACGAAGCATTTTTTTTCTTTTTTTTTTTTTTTTGTTATATTCTTCTTTTGCTTTTTTGTTTCCTTTTTATTTCCTTTTTTTCGTTCTTTCCTTATCTCCCCTTCCCCCACTTGATGATAATTATCCTTTTCTTCTTCTTCAGTACTTCTTTTTACTTTCCTTTAATCTGTGAGTAATAATAGTGTAGTAATAGTGATAATAGCAACAATAACAATAGTAGCAATGGTGGCGGTAATTAGTAATGACTTTCTTTCTTTCGTTTTCTTGTTCCTCCTTTTCTTTTTCTTTTTTTTTTCAGTTTCCTAGTATGCAGTTCGTTTCACTGAACTGTCTGTTCGTTTTTTTTTTCTTCTTTTTCTTTTTACTTCGCTTCTTTATGCTTCTTTTTTCCTGTATTTTCTTTTCTTTTTTGTTGATGATTTCCTTTTCTTTCGGCCTTTTATTTTTGTGTGTGTGGCTTTTTCTTGTTTTTTTTTTCTTTATTTTGCTTTTTTTTCGTTCACTCCGCTATTCTGTCCTAACTATATATATATATATATATATATGTATACGTATAAATAAATATATATATATATATATATGTATATATGTATGGGTGACGAATCGCTATTGGTATACACAAGAAATAGAAAGAGGGAAAAAGATATATTCACAGTATTAACACAAGTATCAACTCTTTCACAAATATAAATAAAAATATATAAAAACATATACATATATTCTCTTTTTCTATCTCAAAATACTTCTTTTCTTCTCTACGTATAGATACGGATACACACACACACACACAACGTACCTATGAGGAAACAAAATAGAAAGGAAAGGGGGAGAGTAAATGGTGTGATCTTTATTATTATATTCAAGGCTATTGCTTTATTTTTTTATTATTTTATATATTGGCTTCTACCACTCCTTCCTTTCATTCTTTTGTTAGACTTTCGTTTAATACTGCGCGTTGAAACCAAGAGAAACAACCAAACGAACAAACCGCAAATATAAAAAAATGGAAGAATAATACTAAAAGAAACAAAAAAGAGAAAAACACTTCAAATCCCATCTTTTTATTTCAATTCTCTCCCTTCTCTCCCTATATATATATATATATATATATATAGTCTTTCCAGTATTTTCTTTTCCTCCTGGTTCATATTCTCCATTAGTGTTCTTTCTGTTATTGTCATTCACTTTTTTTTTCTCCTCCACAGTTGCGTAGATTGCGGATATAACGCAAAGGCATAAAAACACACCCATTTCGAGAGAAAAAAGGAAAAAAACAGATAAAAAGTAAGAGAATATGAACAATAAGAAGAAAATAAATTTAGAATAAAATGTACTGGTGAAAGTTGAACGAAAAGAAAAGAAAAAAAAAGAAAAGAATAATCTTAGCCTTACTTCTCATATTGAAAGAGAAAAGAAGAAACAAGAGAAAACAGTGTATTTTAACTCTACTACTCTTAACCCCATATCATATAAAAAATACAAGCAATAAATTGAAATTGTACGAGATATTTATCTATTAAAGAATCCTCAAAACTTACTATTGGACACGCTGCTAGGAATGAAAAGAAGTAAAAATATTCCTAATAGTTAAACCCATAAAAGGTATAAAATTCAGTAAGACTCGAGCATTCGTATCGCAAGCTGAGAAAAAAGGGATTAAGTGTTAATAATGGCAGTGATGAGTAATCTACAGCGCTAATAAAAACGGAATCAAAACAAAAAAAAACACATATACACGTCAGAATAGTGACCCAGTTAAGAAAAAAAAACAAGAATGAAAGAAATAGAAGCAAGGAAAACATTTCTGGACCTTTTCTAAATACAGCAATTTTACAAATTGCTTCTCAATTAAAATCCTTCTCTTTAAATTTCTTTAATTTCAGTTTATTTTTATCTCTCTCTCTCTCCCACTCAATCTATAACAGTGAACCATTTCACACACCCTCTCTCTTTTCTGTAAATCTCCTCCTTTCATCGCTGTAGTTTATCGCTACACCACTCGGACAGAGTGATAAAAGCGTGAAACGAAAGTGGTGACAGTTAGAAATAGAGTTGCGATAGCTCTTTTAATAATAATAATAATAATAATAATAATAATAAACATATATATATATATAT
This sequence comes from Trypanosoma melophagium, assembly GCF_022059095.1. Taxonomy (NCBI): domain Eukaryota; phylum Euglenozoa; class Kinetoplastea; order Trypanosomatida; family Trypanosomatidae; genus Trypanosoma; species Trypanosoma melophagium. Next base: position 57,427 of record NW_027125140.1, on the reverse strand, counting down.
ATATGCTCAACTTAGAAGGAAAAAAAAACTGAAATATGACAAGAAAAAAGCAAAGAAGAAACAAAAAAAAAAGGACATGTATAAGTGTATGACTGTAGAAGGGTGGATCTTAATAAAATCTATGCTCCTACTGGGGATTGTGTGCGAGTGAATGCTTGACGTGGTGGACACTCTGCGCCGTCCTCCTCCGTCACACAAACTGCCGGTATGTTCATTACAACATCATCAACAGCGGCGGCGGCGAAACTATCGCCTAAAGAACGAGAAACAGGTCTTAAAAGGGAGTTATTATTTTCTTGTTGTTCATGATGCGGATAATCTATGCGTGTCCGTTCAGTCCCCGTTGAAAGGTCGTCCAATGTTGCACTGCGGCAACCCCTGCAATTGCAATCAGCACCAGCAGCAGAAGCGCCATCCGAATTCGGTGTTAAAACACCTGAAACATTATTATTATTATTATTATTATTATTATTATTATTATTATTATTCTCCTCGTTAAGGAGTAATCCATGGTAGAAGTGTTCTAAGCTGGCAGGAATACTTGCCGGGTTAGAGATGATTTGTCCTCTTGGTGTAATAGGGAACTCTCGTGCTTGAAATAACGACCCCACACACGTCATCATCTTCGTCTCCTCATCTTCTTCTTGTTGTTGTAATTCCACTGAATGTATTTGTTGTTGTTGTCCTTGTAATGCCGCATTTCCCAAAGCACTGCGATCTGCACCGTGGCTAAGCGCAAAGACGGTTTGAACATCAGAAGGACATGGATTTGGCAGTCGATGTACGCCACTGCATTGTTTCCCTGCCACGCATGAACCACGTACCCAATGCAAACAGAGATTGCGTGGAAGTGAAACAAACGGGCAACTCATCGAATAACGGCATGATTTATACCAATGCAGACATGGATGTAATTCATTGCAGAATGGACGTTCTTGTGCATTCATATTCGCATCTATACTCGCAGAAATATCCGTTGAATGCGGGATAGATTTCTCTTTCACAGAGTTAGATTCAACATACTGATTCGGTGGTGTTAAGAGAAGCGGTTGGGCAGAGTTGTGACTGTATGGAAGTTCAATCGATGGAGTGGCATTTAAAATAGAAACACCTCTTGTACGTTCTTCTTGTAATGGAGTTTCATCCTCAAAGGCTAGTGGTTTACTGGGTGTAGTATTTGCTGAGACACAACAACGTTCCATAATACCCAAACCACTACTTGGATGTTGTAGACGATTCCCACCATTTCTAGTTTTAGTATTTGTAGTAGTATTTGTTGTTATTATGGCTCTTGCTGGTGCTGCTGGTGTTGGTGTTGGTTGTACTGGAGATAATGATAAAGACTTTCCACTGTCGCACTCCTGTTCTTGTTGTTTCACTACAGGTGTAATGGTGTGCCGTAGGGAAAAGAAATGGGCCTTCGTTTGAATAAACTGCGCCGCCTCTGCATTACAACTGCTTAACTCGAGAAGTATTTGTACCAATTCACTATTCTCTGCCGCGAATAATTCCCTCTCCAGGGCTCTAGTGGAGAACTTTGTGGGTGATAAAGCGTTAGACTTGGAGGGACTGGGATCTGGTGAAAACTGATCGGGTGAAGTAAATGGCCGTTTCTTTGTTTCAGTGGTTTGATATCTATGCGTTGTGGCAGGTGAGGTGGTGTTGTGGCCGATAGACGTGTTCTCTGACCACGGTGAAGGAACTATCATAGATGCTTGAAGCAGCTGTTTTTCATCAGCGGTAATAACTCCACTATCATAACCATTGATATTAATACGCAAATAAGATGGTGAACCAGATAATTGTTGATGTTGCTGTTGATTATGATTATGCTGAATATGCATAGAATGATGTGATTGATGTGTTTGTTGACGTCTATATGTGGGTGTGCGTAGGCATACGGAAACATTAGCAGGAGAGTTTGTATATTCTGATTTACCAACAGCTCCCCGTGATGTTACTACCGTGTCTACGGTGGGCTCCACAATAGAGTGATAAAGCATAGAATGAATATGTGGTGGTAACAGAGAAATGTTAGAGTTTGCAGAAGTCCCATTATGCGTCATCATCATCATATGAGAGTTCTGTTGCTTTTGCGATTGATGCTGATTTTGATGTTGATATTGATATTCTTGATGATGATGACAGTGGTGGTGGTGGTGATGTGGATTCCGTATAGGTGAGGGTGAAATCGCCTTGCAATGCTTTGTGGACGAATTGCAATGCTGCTGTGTATCAACATATCTCTCATGTGGAGTTTTAACTCCCGCTGGGGATAGAGTCGTGTGCATTGGATCTTTAATTGTATGTATATATATATATATATATATATATATATATATATACTTGTTTACTTCCTATTGTTCGTTCTCTCTTTTTTTTATTTCTATGATGTCCTGTTCCACAGTAGAAGAAACAAAAAAACTCAAATATGAGGTACTTTTTTTTTTGTTTTTTTTTTCTTTCCTTTCTCTAAATGACACTAATATTTCTATTGTATCGTCACTTCTTGTTTTTTCTTTTATCTTGTTTTTGTTTTCTTTTCCTTTTACTCCTATCTATACTTTCCCCTTTCTGTAAATATCACTCCTTCTCCTTCTCTCACTATATATCTATGTACTTCCGTTCACGTATGTGTAAAGTGTGCGGAATTAGAAGCAAAAAAAAAAAAAACGCAGATGACTACACAGTCAAACAAATTCACGCACTATCGCCTTTTCTCTTTCTACTAGCGGTCTTCTACCCGTTTATATATGTGTTTTTTTTTTTTTAACCTTCACCTTTCGTTGTGCGGCTGTTGGCGTTTTCTTTCTTTTTTTTTTACTTGTTATTATTTTTGTTTTCTTCCTTGTTCTGACACACAAAATTGTATCTTTCAAGTTTTCTTTTTTTATTATTATCTCTTTTTTCTGTGTGTATGTGTTTACGTACACTGTGGGGAAAAATAGCAAAAAAAGGAAAAGAAAAAGAGAAATGTACAGAAAGTAATAGCAATCCAAAGAGGTATACGTATCTAACTAACAACACTACCAATACCACCTATCTGTCTCTTTTTTTCTTTTCTCCCTTCAGTCTTCATCCTGCCCTCACTTCTTTTCCGACTTACAACTACACGGCGATGATGAAAGTTTTCTTCTTGTCGTTTTTCCTTCTTGTTGTTTTTTTTTTTACTTTTTTCTTTTCGTTTTCTTTTTTGTTTCTCTCTTTTACTGTTACACCACAATAACGGTCCTTCCTGCCACCATTGCCACCAACAAACCCCCCACATCTTCCTTTCCTCTTCTCTCCGACTCTTCATTTCCTTCGCCTCTTTAATATATATAAAGATGAGTGTGTGTGATTATCTCTCTCTCTCTCCCATGGTTGTTATTTCAAATGTTTATTATCACGCTGCTGCCTCCTCTTGTTGCTGTTGTTGTTGGGCGGCCGCCTGTCTCCCCCGCATCGTATCAACGACCTGCGAGAGATGTGTTTGGGCCCCCCGCAGTTTCTGCTCGAGGGCGTCCATGTTGCCCCGAACGGCCTCCGCGCGGGCGGCGAAGTACGACGTGGCGGCGCCCAGCGGCCGCTCGAGAAAATAATCCGTGCCAACGTCGACCAGCACCCGCCCACTGCGGACCGGCCGGGCCCGGACGTAGAGGGCACTGCTCACACACACAAGTCCCTCTTTTTCTTCCTTTTCTGTTTCTGTTTCTGCTGGGGCTCCGCAGACGGCCTCATACTCGCGAAGGACATCGCAGTTGCTGAGGAAGCGGGTGCTGGCGGTGTTGAGACTCTCATAGGCGGCGGATAAACTGTTGACTTCTAACTGCAGTTGTTTGCGTAGTTCATCCAGCTGCTCAAGTGGGAGTTGGGCAATGTTGATTGGGCCCCCTGCACTACCATCAGCCGTTCTTCCACTCATCTTTACTTTATAGTCGCTCTTTCTTTTCTTTCCTTTTCTTTTTCTTGTCCGTGTTTTGGTTCCTAATGGGCACTTGAAATAAATATGGGAATTAAGAAAAGAAAAAAAGAGGAAAACAAAGGAAAAAGAAGTAGTATAGAGAATAATTCTTTTTTTTTATCATTCTTTGGTATTATATACTGCTGTGGTAATGGGACGCTTTATTTCTTCTTACATACGCTTCAGTCTGTTCAGCACAGATATCATTTTCTTCTTCCTCTGTGGAACGAACACACAAAGAAACCAACAAGAAAGGGATAGAAACCAGCAACACCAGCAGGAGAACCTGCAATAGGATTACAAAAAAAAAAAGGCCCATAAAGATAATCTTTGTAGCACAGCTAAGACTTGAACACTGTGTAGATCAGCCCACCCAGAATAAAATACGAGCAAACACACACATAGAAACAGAAACAGAGATATCTGATATTGTCAAAATCACACACTAATACAAGACGGCATATATATATATATATATATATATATATATATATTCCCTACAGGCATCAAAGAACTCCATTCACTCTTCTTCATCCCATCCCCTTTTCCTCTTCTCTAGTTGTTGTTGTCTTTGCTGCTCTTCTTGTTGTTGTTCTGTGGGAGTTGTATAGTGTCTTAAATCTGGCAGAGGTGGTGCTGGCAAATCCTCCCAATCCACTTGCGTTGCCACATCTTCATGTAGTGGAGGTGGTGCAAACTCCAACACCGGCATTGCCCCGCAGGAAACACTGCGAAGATCCATCCTTTTTCCGTTTTCTTCTTCATTATCTACGTCCAATTCCTCCATGTAGGGCATACCAGGAATGAGATGTGGATACTCACCGCGGGCATTCGGCACCGCCACCCGCGGCACACGATCACCCGGTAAAAGATAAAACAACACACACGGCGAATCACCGGCCGGTACGTACGGCAACGTAACGTGATCCCAACGAGTAGGACGTACAATGGGCATTAGACGCGATAATACACAATTGCTACTGATGATGGTGTTACTGTCCCATCAATCTAATTGTTCATGATAAATAAATAAATATATATATATATATATATATATAGTGTATATATTTTGTGGAGGTGTATGGAATAAAAAAAAAATGAGAAAATGAGAGTTTTAGATATGGTGGTGGTGGTGGTGGTATTCAATTTAGTGTAAGCACTACCAGAAACACCCATATAGACACATACATGTGTACAAATATAAATAGTCTACAGTTGTGATTATCCATACATGCATAGATACAATCATAAAAAAAAAGAAAGTAAAGTGTAAATGCGCCACTATTCAGCTCAACATTCCTCCAACAAGCGATTGAACAATCGGAGAAACAGATAGGAGGAATCAATATTATTATTATTATTATTATTATTATTATTATTATTATTATCAAAGTTTACTATAAGATAGAAGAAAAGTTGTCTGGGAAATCTAAAACCCAATAACAAAAAAACAAAGGTACCAAGATGATGCGAAATCCGTGCAACAATAAGAATAGCAAGAAAGAAAAATAACTCAGCTTGCCCTAGAAATACAAGCTTCATTGAAAATACACAATGATGAAAAGGAAAGAAAAAACGAAAAGAAAAAAAAACACAACACGAATATCCGTTACTGTTTCCTTATTTCCAGTTCATTATTATCATTTATTCTTTATCACTGTATTCTTCCTCCTCTTCTTCTTCATTTTCATTTACCTCCTTTTCCTCTTCTTCGCCACTATCCTCATCTACAGTTTCCTCCTTCGTATCTAGGTCTGAAGCAAATACTGGACCGTCCGGTGTCAACTTAACCTTTGCCCGAAAAGTTTCCGAAATTTCATCCGGCGGTGAAACATCTGCCAACATTTTTTGAAACGAGCGGCCCTCTTCTCGTCTGCTATGAATAGGCGAGGAAAAACCACTTCTTCCTCCACATTTACCATCCCCACTCTCTACACCATCTGGTGATGCCACTCCAGCCATATCGCCACTACTACCTTGTGATTGTTCGGCCTCCACGCTGTGTCTATTGTTATCGGTGTTATTTTCCTCTTCATTGACAAGTTTCTTTAGCCATACACGTGTAGTGGTTACATCATATGTACCAGCAACAGCAACAATAGTATTGCGTCTTCCTATTCTCATTCCAACTCCGATGGGTTCTTCTACTTTTTCTGGTGAAACATCATCTACACTAGTTCCTAATGCTTCTTCTTCAAAAGTATTTTCAACCTCAGCACTGGCTGCACTAATACTATTCTTAGTGTGGTTACTTTTATTATTGTCATCGATATTTATATTGCTGTCACTATTCTCAGTATCCGTTAGATTTCGTCGCCGCATCCAACGTCGTTTATGCTTCTCCGCCGCTTCAAGTATAGGATCAAACTCCATACCAGGCGTTAAAGTATCAATAGGTAGAACAATATTACCCGTTTCAGCAGTTCGACTACGACTTCTATCAGTAAGCCAATCCCCACCACGAATCACACGTCCCATCTCCAAATCATCTACATCTCCAGGATGTAGTGCACCAGATAACTTTAATCGCCGAGCCAATTGTCGATATTTATACCGGCGACAAAAACGAATAAGATGATATAAACCCCAAAATCCAGGAATAAGTAAAAGAATTAACAACAACAAGAGTAGCATCAATCGTGGTTTTTCTTCCTTCTTTCCATTACTACTTGAAGTATTAGTACGGTTTAAAGACTCCTGTAATTCTGCTTCCATCGCCAGTAATAACCCTGTACCTATAGAAGAATTTTTCATTATTTCATGCGTCTTATTTTTCTTCTTCTTCCAAATTGACTCCACAGTTCAAGAGAATAAGAAAAATAGATCAAGGAGAACAAAGCATTCCAATAGAAGAAAAAAAAAAAATGATGATTATGAAAAGTAGTCATAAACAACGTATCTACCCCTCCTCCATTCTATGAGGGAAATAACAAACCAACTCATTGATCTTTCTATACTTTATGCCAGAGAAAAACAATCAGACAACCAATCAAATAAAATTAAAATGTCAACCTCAATATAAAAAAAAAATAGACGAAAAAAAAAATGGACAAAAGAAAAAAAAATCAGCAAATAAATCACAGTTATTTAATACGGTGAAAGAAACACATACACCCATTTCCGTATGCGATAAGAATGCTTCCCCAATATCCAGGACATCATTTTTGCCCTCTTACATGCCGTAAAGGTGTAATAATTCAGGAGAAAAAAGAGGAAGAAGTGGTGAATTAACAAGAAAATGGTGAAAAGGAAATAATAGACTCACTCTTTTTCTCTCTACCTCCCTCTCTCTCTCTCTATTGCCCGTCACGCAAAATTGATGACGAAGCCTCACGCATAACAACAGAAAAAGCACCACCGCCACCACCACTACTACTACTACCTCCACCACCCAAAGAATAAGAAGGAAATGGTGGTGGTAATAATGAAGACGTTCCACCCATGGAAGAAACTGTATCAGAACTCTTGATTAATACAGTATCCAATGCAGTTACTACTGGTTTTGGAGTTATTTTAGGTATGTAATCTGTCGCAGGCGTGTTATGCATAACGTCCTGTCGCACATCCTCCTTACTGGGCAAAATAGTAGGCCACACACCCAATAGAGGGTCCCTCTGTCCTAATGTCCTATTCATATGTAAAGTTTCTACTCCCTTTATCTTTCCTCTTGTTGATGTGCTGGTTTGCAGCATTGCCTGTTTACACCGCTGCAGAGCCTCCTCCAGTTGTGCCTCGAGTCGCATTAACTGTTTAATCATCTCCCGCCGCTCTGCCGCCACTCCGGCGAGGGCTTCTCCCATTTTACTCTTCGCCTCACCCCTCAAACGTCTGCGCTCCCGCATCTTGTTTCTCTGTTCTCCCGCAGTTCCCGCTCCTCCGCCGCCAACACCGCCACTTCTTCTTCAAACAACCGCCGGCGTGATTCGAAGAGTCGCGAACTCCGCCGTTCGTGTAATGCCGCGGCGGAGCGGGGGGACAATAATCGGCGTTGCTGTTCCTCACAAGCACAGAGTATCCGCCGCGTAAAGTACTCCCGCTGCCAGAGTTCCACATGCTCGCGGATAAACTGCCCGTGTAGCTCCGACTCGAGGGAATGCAATAACGTGGCACACGCAATCTCTTCATCGTTAGAAGCTTCTCCAGCAAATCCCGTCACTACTGGGGAAGGTGCAGCAGGAGATACGAGGGTGTCGTTCATCAAGTAAATAACATGATTCTGCGCCAGAGTGCCAATATCTACTAACGCAACACCAGTAGGTAAATTATGCTTTGGAGCAGAATTACCACGAGATTGTTCGAGCACCGATGTCATGGTATTTTCTGGTTTCTTATAATGTTGCTGCTGCTGAAAAGAATCATAATGATCAAAAAAAGGACTACATGGTACTTCTTTATCTATCATAATTTCTGGTTCTGCTAACGAGAGATTCTCTCTTGTACGGTTCCTAAAGGCGTTCATCAATTGTTGTTCTAAAGGTACTTTAACTTTTACTGGAATATTATACATGTGACCTTTCGATAAATCAAAATTATTCAATGGCATATTACTAGACAAAATAGGTGAACTAACACATACAACGTGCTTAGTTAACACAAAGGATCGAAAGCCCTTGACGGGAGATGGTGAAAGAGGGATATTTGCGGCAGTAGATAGTTTCTGTGGCAAACCTGGAACTGTTCGTGTTTTATTATTACCCTCTTTTTCCTCTTCACTGTCTAGTACTAGTTGTTATTGTTGTTGTTGTTGCATCTGCCTCATCATCACAGACACTGCAGGTGAAACTCTTTTATCGACTGTTTTTTCACGACGCGATACTATAGGTGATTTATACGAGGGTGCTGACTCATTTAACGCATATGGAATGCTACCACTCCCACGCATCCCTAGTAGTAATAAAATATATTCAACTATGATGTTATTACTTTATTGTTATTGTTATTGTTGGTGTTGTTTTTTTTTTTTTTTTTGTACTCCCTTTTCTTTGTAAATTTCTTTAAATAAACAGTGTACTACAAGATAAATAGGGAGAAATGAAGAAATCTTATGCTTTTGCAGAAGAAAATTCATTAACTCTCTTTTTTTTTTCTTTTTTACCCACCAGTTAGTGTGATAACACGGCAGGAACAAAGAAAGAACGAAAAAAAAAGACGAACAACAACAATGGAAACAGTATTAAATATGTAAAAATGAAAAAAAAGACTCCAACTAAAAAAAAAAAAAAATGCATAATGCTGATTATTTATGCAAATCAGACCATATCATCATCACCATCATTCCTCAACTTTCATCTTCCCCATCACCATCGTGTCACAGCTTCCTCATTAATAGGGCGATGCCATGCCTGCCCAGTTTCCTGCAACTTACGTTGTTGTTTTTCTCTATCTCCCACCTTAGCCCGTGTCCACATAACCTCCGCCACATGTTTATTATCTAAATACGCCATCCAGTTCTTTCGCAACAGTCGAGCCTCATCCATTCGTGTATACGGCGCTGGAAGATCCAATGGCGGTGGTGTTGTCTTTGCCCCTGGTGCACCGCGTGGTTTAAACTGTGCGCCATGCATAGCAAAATACGTTTTACCCCGCAGTGTGCGGGCCCACTGCTTTCCTTGTGGACTATTTAACCATTTATGTTCCCATCCCTCCCGGGCCCGCACCTCATCGCCGGGTTGATATGCCTTCGCAGCGGGAATCGTTCGATGTGTTAACATCGCATTAGTGTTAATATTACTACCACCAGCACCAGCAGCAGTTTGTCCGTTGTGTAGAGTTCCACCAATCGTCTCAATGGAATCCTCTGGTACTGTGTAGAACTCTGCATTATCACGAATACCCATCACAATAGGTTTGAGATCTTTTAAAAATTGTTTGTAAATGTTTGTTTCCGCCTCTTCCATTAATCGTCGCCCCTGTGAACAGGCATCGGCGTAGGCTGCTAAAATAAGTTGCCGCTGTCGATAAGAAGAGAGTTCCTCCACGCAGGGATTAATACGCACACGTTTCATAAAACCCGCAGGCGTTGTTACCACCTCCACTCGCCCTTCCCACGCATGTCCCACTACTTGCATGCGGTCAAATCGTATTTGATGTTCATACTTGTTATTGTAGACATATGCGAGAATGCGGTGGAATTGGCGTTCCGACATGAGACGGCCGTGATGGGCCCATAATGCCCCACGTACACGCTCGGTAATGCGTCGATATACTTCCATTTGTTTTCCTAAACCTCTTACCACTGCACCACCTAAATCCAACGTGGGGAAATAAATAAATAAAATAAATAAATAATACAAGGAAATCAAGAAAAAACAAAAAACAAAAAAAGGGTGAGCGTTTATAATGCGAATAACACACAATACTGTTTTGTTTTATCATTTTGGGTTTTTTTTCCTTCTTCTCTTTTATCATAGACACAAAGCAACGCACACACACACACAATGTATATATAGAAACAACAACAAGAAAGAAAACAGTAAAAAGGACTACTATTGCTTTAAAAATCTCTTTTTACTTTTTTTTCTTTTGTATCAGCGTCCCTGCACGCGTGGTGTAGGCCAATAGGTATCTTTTTCACCATAATGCTTCCACAATCCAACTGGCATAGAACGATAGGATATCTTTGCTGTACTGTTAAAATGCATCTGCTGCTGTGACCGCAGTGTTTTTGCCTGCCGCACCTCATTCATCCACTTTGCCGTGCTGACCTCACCCTCGAACTTTGCAAAATCCTCTGCGATACCACCGGCGTTACGCATATACGCCTGCAGTTCCCCCGCCTTCATCCCTTTAGCGGCGGCCTCCTCCCGCAATCGCGCGGCCCGCCGGCGGAGCGTCTCGAGTGCCGTCCATGGCGCTGTTGGGGCCTCCGCCACCGCCGCCTTCGCGTACCGCCGCGCCGCCCACGCCGCCCCCCGCACTGCGAGTTTTGTGTCCGGCGCCACAAGTGACGGGCCGCATTTTCGCCCCGCGCGGAACGGCGCCACGCGGCCGTCGGGCTCCTCCGCGAAAAACAACGTTGGGGCAGCGGCGGGGTCGCAGTGGCGGCGGAGGCGGGCCTCGCGGGCGGCGGCGCGGCGGCCAAACCGCTTGAGTGGCGCCTCCCGCCCGCCGTACCGCTCGAGCACGTCGAGGAAGCGGGAGACGGTGCCGCCCGCCCGCTGAGAGGACGGCGGGGGACTGCCAGCCACGCCAAGCACCGCAGACTGGGAGGAGGCCTCTAAAGAGTTAGAAGAAGATGAAGAAGAAGAAACAGGGTTTTCTTCCGTTGTAGGTGGAGATGATGATGATGACACTTTCTCCACCTCAGCATTTGCCGTCGTTGTCGTTGTCTTCTCCATATATGGCAACTCCAGCCATGCCGCATCTGGTCGATCCAGTCCCGTATTTAGGCGAAAGGTTCCATAGTCGGATTGATGACGCTGCAGGGGATGTTCTCGGCGCCACGCCAAGAAACGCTGACGCCGTCTCGTCTTCTCATCATCGTCGATGATTCCACTTCCATTCATGTTATCACCTCTCGGAAACGTTAACAAAGGTTCCGTTGTTGAAGCTGATGTAGATCTAATAGCATCCGAATCCTTTCTTTGACTATTTTGATCCAAATTAAGTACAAATTTTCGTTCTTTCATAGTAGTTGATGATGCTGTTAACTCTTGCGAAGAACTTAAGAGAGTTTGATTTCCATTACCTCTTGTGGCTGCAAAAAAGGCTTTCGCTTTTTGAGTTTCTATGCAACGTGCCTCTTGAACTCGTTTGGCTTCTTCCTCTAGTGCTATCTGCATTTCAGCGTCAGCCTTTTTTTTGAGAATTTGTCTTAGTCGATCACCAGGAATAAGACCAGATGTCTCTGCAATAAGTCCACGAAGATATTCCACATTTGTTCCATCTTTTGCTGAAGTGGGAATAATAAATGGGAATACCTTTCGATACTTACGACGGTGTTTTGTAATAGCGGAATAAATTTGTCGCATAACAGAACAAATACGCGAATGTGGTACTGAGTCACACTTTGTTAAAACGACAAAAAATACCCCATGTAAATTTTCCAACCATGTAAAATATTTTAAGTCCGTTTTTGTGAGTCCACGTTCACAATCAATGCAAAGAAGCACAGTATTTACCGATCGTCGTACACCAAGGTAAGCATCTGTTAGTTCAATAGCCTTATCACGCCACTGATCAGACATTCCTTCAATACCAAATCCAGGAACATCTACAAAAGTAAGCTGCAATCCACCACCAGGAAGTTTTACTAAACCATTGCCCCCTTCTTTATTAAGATAGTTTTGCATCTCTTCTGGTGAGACACTCTGATAAAAAGAGATTTGCCTTGTTGTATTAGGGGTACTACTTGTTTTTGCCACAGGTTGTCCAAGAAGTGCATTTAGTAGACTCGATTTTCCAGCACATGCTTTACCAACTAAAACAATCTCTTGGTATAATTCATTAATTTCAAAGAAAAAATTATGATTATCAAACATAGTCGTTTTACGTTGACCTCGTCCTCTTCCTTGTCCTTGTTGACTTCGATTACGTCCTACCCCTACTTCTGTGATGGTATTTCCATTCTCACGTCGTACACCTGCTTGTTTTACAAGTGTGTAATGTTGACCTAGCATTATTTTATTTCCAAGAGATTTAGATTCTTCCGCTATTTTACCAAAAGTCAATGGTGGTGGTGGTACCAGTTTCCCATTATATGTATAATCTGAAGGGTTTGGGTGTGTCAGCTCATATAAAACACGACGACGTTCTGCAATAAGTCGTTCCCGTTCTTCCTTAAAAGCATCTGTCACCATATCAATAATATCCATACCTATTCCACGTGCTGCTGGATGATGTTCGCAAAACTTCTCTCGTTCTGATGAGACAGCAACCTCCCGTAAGTGTTTGCCGTGTACATCATCTAAAACAATATCATCATCCACTGCATCACTAGTCAAACAAAGTGCGTTTGTAGCAATTTGTCCTTGTTCTTCGTCTTCTTGTTGTTTCTGTTCCATCTCCAATAGGGCAACTTGTGTGGCGAAATGTGAAGATTTCGGTCTGGCCTTCGGTACTGCAGCTGCTGCCAAAAGTGCATCTCCATCCATTACTTTTTTCGTTGCCGATTGTTCCTGCGTATATCGTGGACGACCCCGCAGTGGGACGCGTCCGAGGAGATCAAACGCCGCGGAGGATCTGCACAATGTGGATAGTCCAAACATTATCGCATCCAATACCACTAACCTATGTGCATTGTACACAAAGAGAGAAATAAAAGAAAAAGAGAAAAAAAGAGGGAAAAAATAGAATAACATATTAGTATTTATTCTAAAAAGAGACATATATATAAAACTCAAAAGGGGGATGGCATAATACACAGGAAAACGCTAAGCTGTACACCATTCTCTTTTTTTTTTCATTTCACACACGAACTCCTCTACGGTTCACCATCGTTTGATAATTCATGGCAATTTCTCTTTGTTTTCTCATCGCCCTCCTCCTGTTTTTTTTTTCTTTCACTTCCTCTCTTCTTTGCAGATGCCTTTGTTTCTTTTTTTTCCTTCGTTTTCTCATCGTAGTCTTTCCTTTTCCTTTTTTTTTTTTTGAAGGGGGTAGGGAAATTAGTCATTACCTCTTGTCTTGTACCTGTCACTTTCAGTTTTTCTCCTATACTGCACAGACGCTGAATTACTCACACGCACTCGCAAAAACAAACAAGCAAACACACACACACACACACACACACACAGGTAAAGACACATGTATATACAATTTGACCGTTTCCCACACCCCATTAAATTAGAGAAAATGATGGAAAGGCAATGAGAGAGAGTGGGAGAGACAAAAAGAAAGTGGAAGAGAGAACCGGTCAGAGGAGCAGATAAGCACCACAACAGAAGAAGAAAAAAAAGGTACAGATAAAAATAAAATCAATATAAAAACAATATCGCACACATAGACGCAGATAGATTTCAAAAAAAAAAAAAACACACACACAGAGTGCGAAAAAAAAAGAGAAAAGAAAAAAGAAAAGAAACGAGCCCCATCCCAAAGTCTCATCACATGATCTGAATACATCCTTCCTGTGCTTTGTTTTCTTTTTTATTTCCCGTCCTCCACCCGTTGATGATTCCATTTCTTTTCCCTGTGCCCACAATTACGACAGTACGTACATGAGAAAGAGGGCATACAGAAGGGAGTGAGGGTAGAAAGAAGAAATAAACACACAAAAGGAAAAGTGAACAAAAAAAAGAGAGACTACGAAAGGAAGAAAAAAAGAAACCTCATGGAAAGAGGAAGGCTCAAAAAGAACGATAATAACAGCAGTAGTGGTGGTAATACTGGTACCTGCTCCTCCTGTATTCAGATAACAAAGGGGAAAGGGATGTGCGAATAAGACACTCAAAGACCACAAGCATACATACAATGCTCATGTAGTATCAACAAATCCCCACTATTATCTTACTATTCAAGACGTATTTTTTTTTTTTTGTTTGTTTCTTCTTCTTTAATTATCTTCGATTTCAATTTTGCTCAGGCGCCCTTCATTTTTACTTACTCCAAATGCACTTTCTTTTCTTTTTTACCGCCATATTCTATTGTTGTTGTTTTTCTCGTGTATTGCACCTTCAGACAGACGCAAGGCTCGTTCTTACTGTAGTTCTTCTTGTTACTATGAACCTAGATACTTCTTCTCCCGATTAACTTGGCTTTCTTTCACCTATCCATTCACTCAATTGGTAGGAGTTTCGATTTTTTCTTTCTGTTTTTTTTTGCTGTATCGCTACCTCGTTCTTTCCTCACTCCTAGATCTTGTCATCCCACCACATCACTCACATCCAGCACACCATCTGTACAGATTCCTTGTTTAGTTCTTTTTTTCTTTTTTTGAAGCTCCCAAAACGAAGGGAAAGAACATTTTTTTCTTTTTTTTGCAACTTTGTACCGTCTAGTACATGTTGCAACATCTTCTGTGAGATAATTATTTTCACTTTTATTCGCTGCCTCTCAAAAAAAAAGAAAAAATATTTTTTTCTCTTTTTCGTACATTGAATAATTCTTGCTTTACTTTTGTTTTTGACTCCGTTTTATTTTTCTTCATTTCTTTTTGTTTGCATGCGCCTGTTTTTCTGGTCCGTTGTCATTTTCTCTGCGCCAAGGTGCCTCTGTGTAAGACTTCCGCTCCTATTTCCCTAACTTTTACTTCCCCCGCTTTTTGTTTCCTTTTTTTTTGTTTTTGTTTTCATCCCTTTCTCTCTCCCTCTCTCTTTCTCCCTCTCTCGTTTCATTGGGGCAAAAAAGAAACACCTATCATAACGCCAGAAAAACGGTGTGGTGTAACGAAATGAAAATCACATTGGTTTCGTCTCTCCTTTCATTTCTTCGTTTATTTTTCTCTTTTTCTGTTTCTTTGTTTGTTTTTGTTTTCTTTCTTTTTTGTTTTGTGTTATTTTTTTTTTTCATTTTTTTCTTTTTTTTTTTTGGATTGAGGAGAACCATAATCTCTTGTCTCGTCTTGTTTTTCCTTCCGTGTGCCTTCATTTTATAAATAGTGTTCATACATATATATATATATATATATATATATATATATATATATACAATTACACTCACTCCATTCCCTCACGGTTGCGCACCCGAACGTACTGCAGCACCCGCTGGAGATCATGCTTCACCTCACGGAGATCCTCATTCTCCTTCTCAAAGAGCTCCCGCATCTCACGTGCGTCTTTACCATTCTCCTCGGCTGCCTCAAGTTGTTGCTGCAGTTTCTGCTTTTCCTCATTGTAGCTGCGCTTGTTGTCCTCAAGGGCGCGTCGGAACTGTCGCACCTGCTCTGTAAGCTCTGTGCGTTCATTCGAGAGCTGGACAACATTTCCGACCTCCTTGGTCTCACTCTCGTAGACACGGTGTTTGGTCATCTCCTGTCTGACGCGTGCGGGTGTCTGACGCTGCTTCACATGGGTTCCACGCTTGATGTGGAACCACTGTTCCCGCTCCACCTGCTTCAGCCTGGCCTGTGCCTCTGTGAGTTTGGTCATTTCCTCCTCCACGCTGGCGTTCAACTCCGCCTTGGCCCGGTCCCTGGCGTCTGTGTTGGCGTTAATCTCCGCCTCCTGCGCTGACTGCAGCTTCGCGGCGGCTTTATCGGCGTTGCGGAACTTCTCCTCTGCGACGGCGAGGCGGTGGCACAAGTCGTTCACCCGCACCTTTGACCACGCGGCGGAGTCGTCGGGGCCGCATGGGAACCGCCGGCAGGCCGCCGTCCACTCGTGCTGCACCGCCGACCGCTCCGCCGCCTCCTCCGCCGCTGCGAGTGTCGCCGCCGCCGGGACGTCCATCGCGGCGGCCGCCTGCAACTGCCGCAACTGCGCCCGCGTCCGGTCCGCGTCCTCCTGCACGACCCGCAGCTCCTTCCGCAGCCCCACCACCTCGCTGTACACCTGCAGCCGCTCGTCCATCGCCCGCTCCTCCTCGTCCATCGCCCGCAGCGCCGCCTCCGCCTCCTCCACGGACTCCAGCACACTCCGGATGGAGCCACGCCGCGCCTCGCTCGACGACCGCCGGCCGCGGCCCTCCATGGCACTCCCCGCCCCATCACTCAGCTGCGAGCCCGCACCACTGGACCTACGCGAGGCACGACGGTCCGCCGCGGCGCTCTTCGCTGCCGCAGCCTTGGCACGGGCAAGCGCCAGGCGCTCCTCCGCATCTGTAGTTCCCTCCATGGGGTCGTCAAGCTCACGGTAGGCATCCGCCTCAGCCGCAGACTCAGCTTTAGCTGCAGGTTCAACCTCCGTCTTAAACTTGGCCTCAGCCTCTGCCACAGCCTCAACAGGGTACTCAGGAGCCTTGACAGCAGCAGCCTCGACGGCGGCAGCTTCTTCCTCAACAGGGTACTCAGGAGACTTGACAGCAGCAGCCTCGACGGCGGCAGCTTCTTCCTCAACAGGGTACTCAGGAGCCTTGACAGCAGCAGCCTCGACGGCGGCAGCTTCTTCCTCAACAGGGTACTCGGGAGCCTTGACAGCAGCAGCCTCAGCCTCCATCTTCATGTGGTCCACCTCCACAAGTGAGTCAGTATGCGCTGGTGTCTGGACTTTGGCACTCATTGTCAAAAATATATTCTGGTATTCGTTTATTCTCTTTCTTTTTGCTATTTCTTTCTCTTAGTTTTCCTTAATGATTTTGCTACTGTTCCTAGTAACACTAACAGTAAGAATAATAATTTTTTTCTTTTTTTTTCACCTGCTTGTTTTGTTCGCTTCTTTAAAGATGTGTGATCGCTTCGCTCTCACTTGCACTTTTGCTCTAAAGTGTCGACGGGAATGAAGTCACAAGAACAGCAGTAGCGCGTGTAAGAAGGAAGGAAACAAAGAGAAAAGAAAAAAGAGGAAGAAAGAGAAAAGCAGTAAATAAACAGATAAAATCATAAAGTAAAAGGGGGAAAAGAAAATCCTTCCGGCAAATAGTCGCCAAGAGACAGAAAAACAACAACAAAATGAATAGAAACTAAAAGAGAAAGTGTTGAAAGAGAGAAAATAGAGAAAATAAAAGGAAAGCAAAGGGAAATAAATTGATCATTTAATGCCCCTCTTTTTTTTTTAAAGAAAATTTTTGCCTTTTAGTTTCGATTTACCTCCACTTCTCCCAGTGTATCCTTGTTTGTCCATACAAACCCCATTTATAACCAGAAGAGCATCTTTTTTTCCCTACGACATTTATTCTTTTTTTCTCACTTTAAAACAATAGTTCCATTCTCCTCCTCATGCCACAAGCCAGACTTTATTCTTCTCGTCCCTCTCTTTTTTTGTAAAAAAAAAGAAGAAAGGAAGAGACAAAACTCTTCGCTTGCACAACAATCGGTGGGACCAAGAAAGAAAAAAAAAACTCAGTCGTAACCATACAAAACATTATAGTAAACACACAGAAGAAATGAAAAAAAAAGTCAACAGAAAAAAAAAGGAGGAAAGGATGTGAAAACAACATGCAACTACTTTATACCATTTGAGGTCCACACTTCTCCGTGGACACAAATAGATGTATCCACAGATCTACTTCTGCAGCGTAATGCAGAGGAACACTTAATCACTCACTCATTCTGAATCAAGAGACTTTTTTCTTGGTTCTTACTCTTCTCCACATCGCAAAACAAAAAGGTCTGCGTATGTGTGACTCGGCAAACAAGAAGTTATGCGTAAGATGAAAAAAAGAAAAAAAATGGTATTATAAAGATCATAAAAACAAGAGGAATACAGTAACAGGGGAGAGAATAGCTGAGACAACCATCATCTCACATCCGTTTGTCTTTTCCTTTTCTAGAGTAATTAACTTTGCAGCTAGATGACTCTTTTTTCTCTCCTTTTTCTTGTTTTTTAAAAATAAAGTGAGGAAGGTTAAAGGGGTGAAGGGCTTATATATATATATATATATATATATATATATATATATATATATATATATATATATATATATATATATATTCCTTTTCCTCGTATTTTAAATATGCAGTCTAATCCTCAACAGAGTTAATTTACCGCAAACTTATTTAGTTGCCTTTCTGTGATCGCTGTTGTTCAATATACTTCTTTCCCATTGACCGTCTTTTTTTTTATTATTCTGCACTTCTATTTGCTGCTGCAACCGTCGCTGGCAGTAATAAGTCGCAATGGCGGGAATGGAGAAACAAAGAAAATGGTGTAAAGATTGCTGTTGTGTGATTATCGAATGAAAAAGCAGACACGGAGTAAAAAAGGTAAAAAAAAGCAAAAAAAAGTAAATTTAGCAAAATGGAGAAATAGTAGAACAGCATAAGAAAAAAAAACTGGGGATAATCATTACTTAACGGTCAGGCCTCCCAATATTTTTCTGTTTCTCCCAAATCTCCACTCTTTACTGCTACACATAACATCCATCCGTAGTAGGAATGTCACCAAAGCAAACAGAGGCACATGTACATAGATAATTAGATAGATATATAGAGAAATAATGAAAAATAGACAATATGCATAATGCACAGCGTCTCCCCCATGAAATGTATATATATATATATATATATATATATATATATACAAATATCATATTTTCTTCCCGTAAATATCCACATATATATATATATATATATATATATATATATATATATATATATATACTGCATGTATGTACTTTGCGTGCGTGCAATGTTTATATGTGTGTAATCCAGACACCTCCGTAAAAAAACAAAAAAACTCATTGTCATGCAGCAAACAAACACGGAAGGTGAAAAGGGTTTAAAAAAAATAATAATATGAAACAAACGAGTCAAAAGGCCCGTTGCCCAGAGATTATCCCACTTTTTCTACCAATCACCCTCGTCTCATAGAATCATCACTTTTTTTTTATTGATTTTCAAATCCTCACAACTTCCACCCCCTTTCTCTTTCTCTTCTTCTTCTTCTTTCGTTCTCTCTCCTACTTACAGTCATCCCTATATACTTTATTCACTATTTTTTTTTTTTGCTCTTCTTATTTTCTTTCTCATCATCTTACTATTTTTTTTTTTTCGTTTCCCCCTATGTTTCCCCCGCATAGTAATTTCATATTATTTCTTCCTTCCTATTCCACTCTTTCATGCTTGTCTCTCACCTCAGCCGAGTTCAGTGGCATACCTGATCCCCTCAACACCTCAGCCCGCCACACACAATCAAGCAATTAATCAATTAATTAATCAATCAATCAGAAAGAGCGAAAGAAAGAAAAAAAAAAGTGCCTCAAAAAGAGGATAATAATAATAGTAATAATAGTAATAATAATAGTGGCTTCTTAAGAAGCAAAATTACCAGACGAAGAATGAGAAAAGAAATCTCAAGAAAAAAAAAGCAAAAAAAAAAAGAAATGAAAAGACAAATTCAGTAACCAAATAAGAAGAAAGTTGAACGCCAATGGAAATAAATAAATAAATAAATAAATAAATTTTTTTTCTGCTGAAAGAATGTATATAAAGGTTCTCATTTTGGCGAAACAAGTCCATAGAAAAGAACAATAAAAAGAGTATCATTTTATTGATAAGATAAGATTTAAAAAGATAAAAAACAGATATAATGTCCAGAAAGAACGTAAAAACAAAAACGTGACCACGGCAAAAGAAAAAAAAAGAAAATGAAGAAAAGGTCAAAAAGACCAAAAACCAGAAATGCAGAAAAAGATATATACATTAATACCTGCAGATATTTATATATCTATACACATTTTGCCAAACACACAGACACAGCGGATATATATATATATATATATATATATATATATATTAGTTGAAGTAAAGGAGCGATGACGCCCTATAACTTCGTGATTTCATGCGATTATCATCTCTTTTATCCCCTTCTTCCCCTGATATCACGCGGTGTGTGCAGTTGGCGGGGGAACACTGCCCTCCCCAGGCATAAAATAAAGCAAAAAAGAAAAATAAATGATAGAAATAACGACTCTGCAGTAGTCTCTACAGAATGAAGCAAAAAATGGGAAAAAAAAAGGATATATAATGAAAAAAAAAAGAACAGAACGGACCACACACAACAATGTAGAAGTAAAGAATGGTGATTTTTCTTTTTGAAAGCATTTAAATATTTTTAATTCTATTTTGTAGAGCTCTTTTTTTTTTTTTTTTTTTGGCATAGTCCATGACCTTTTCTCGCCTTGACTATTTCTTTCTTTATTTTTGCTTATCCAGTGCATGTGCGTTTGTAATATATATATATATATATATATATATATATATATATATATATATATATATATATTCTTTGGCGAAAAAAAAAGGAATGCGAAAGATGTGCGTTTTTTTCTTTTTTTTTTTCATTTTCCCTGTTAAGGTAAGAATACCCCAAATGGCAGAAAAAAACACCGTAATCTTCGCTCTTTTCGTTTTTCTTCCTCCCCTTTTTTTCCTTTTATTATTTTAACGGTAAGAGTAATGTCATTTATCATGTTAGTATCCCCTTTTTCTCCTCCCTCTGGCGTATATAAGTACACACACAGAGAGAGGGAGGGAAAAAGAGAGGGAGGGAGAAAGTAAAGCAATATAACAGTTCTTCTACCCATCTCTACTGATGTTTCATATATATATATATATATATATATATATATATATATATATGAAACTAATCCCAATCCCGCGAAAAAAAGAGAAATGTTGCAAAGTAGGCATATATATATATATATATATATATATATATATATATATATATATATATAGACACACAAGGGGACAAATAAGTATTTACATTAATATATATATATATATATATATTTATATAAAGATAGATAGAGCAAGAACGAGATACCATGATAGACAAAGGAAGAAGTTGCATAGAAAGACAAAGAAACAACAACAAAAAAAGAAATTCCGCCAAAAATAGATTGAGATGTACACCAATAAGCAAGGAAAAAAAGATAAAAAAGGAAAAAAAGCAAAAAACAAAAAAAAGTCTAGTAGTGGAAAATAACATAAAAAAAATGAAATAAATTGTAAGAAGAAAGGGGGTAAACAAAAAAAAAGAAAAATAACTAACAATTAGTGTGTTACTCCCACTACCCTGTTATTTTATCCATTCATTTACTCCCTCTCTCTCAATTTTCCCCCTTTTCACCTCCCAACTTCATTCAAAACGAAAACAATAATAATATCAATAATAACAATAATAAAAATAATAATAATAATAATAATAATAATAATAATAATAATAATAATAATAATAATAATAATAATAGTAATAATAACAATAAAAGAACAAAATGACTCATTTCTTCCGTTGTTTTGCACTCCTCTCAATACCCCAAGAAAAAACACAAGTGCCTTCTCTCGAGATCTCCTTCCGCGATGGAGAAAGAAAGTGATAAGAAAACACACACATTTTATAAATACATATATATATATATATATATATTGCGTACAACAATAATATTATCTTTCTCACTTCCTCTTTTTTCACTTTGTTTTTTTTTTCAGACACGCTTTACACTTCGTGTTAAATCTCTACCGCTTTTTTTTTTTATTTACTGCTTTCCTCTTTTCGTTGTTTTTATGACGAAGGCTTTCAAGCACTTCCGCTGTCTTCTCATAGAAAAAAAAGACAAAAAAAAGAAAAAAAGCAAAAAAAAACTCAACGCTACAAACCAGTTGCGTACAGTAAAGAGGAAAAGGAAAGAAAAAAGAATGAAAATAGAAAACAAAAGAAAAAAAGATGATTTTGACTAGCGAGGGACACTTTATAAAGTAGGAAGAGACAAAATAACAATACTAATAGGAATAATAATAACCATAACAACACCAATGACGACAACCAATACCAAAAGTAAAAAAGAAAAAGAAAAAAAAGAAGGGAGAATAGACTTCGTTTTTCCCACGTTGTCACTGTTTGACTTTCTTAATTATATATATATATATATTGAATTTGTTTCCTGAGTGGGTGTGTGCATAGCAAAATTAGAAAAGAACAAAAAAATCATGGAAATAAAGAAAGTGTGTGTGTGTGTGTAAAGAATGTCACTACAACAAAAAACACACCGAAAAAAATGCTTTTCTTACTTTAAAAAAAAACATTTTTCCTTTTTTTTCCCCTCTACTTGTGTCCTCTCTCTTTCTCTTTCCCCCTTTTTTTTCCTTAGAAAAATAGTTTTCCCTTCTTCTCGGCTCTCTCCCCGCTCCGAGTGCCTTGTTAAGAAAAAAAAAGATATTCATTCTGTACATTGCATAAACGCATGTGTGGCTGCACACACGGGCGTTCAATTATACATAATTATATAGATAAAGGAGAAACGTTTGTTCTTCCTGAGATAAGCACGGTGGCAGAAGTATATAAAAGCTGATAATAAAAAAAGGCAGCGATAAATTAAACTAATACCAATAACAATAGCAATCATAATAATAATAAGCATATTGACAAAAAGGCTGTGCTGTACATCTATAAATGTGGAGAAGGAAGGCGATAGCAGGTATTGTGAGTCACCACAATCCATTGATTTACCTTTCACCGTTTAATTATTTGTTTCCCTTTTTTTTCTTTGGTTATTTCTTTTCCGGCTGATCCCTTTTTTCCTTTTTTTCTTTTTTATTCTCTTTTCCATTTCTCAATCCACTTCATAGAAATAAAGTCAGTACGCAACGAAGGTGACAAATGATAAAGAAAACAGTAACAAAAAAAAAATCATTTTCCACACACACACACAGAGAGAGAAAAGTAAAAAAAAACAAACACAAATATAAATATATAAATATATAACGGAGGAAAGAGAGAAGAGAGAGACATAGAGAGAAATAAAGAAAAAAAAGAAAGAAACGAGATACGCTCAAAGGAAAATAATAATAATAATAATAATAATAATAATAAACAATTTTTTTTTGTAGCAATTTACCTAAAGATATCATAAAAACACCAAGAGAAATGAGAAAAAAAAAGATATCACCAAGAAAAGAAAAAAGACAAAGAGAGAGTAAAACGAAAAACAAACAAACAGCATGTTGGCCCTTTCAGCCTTTAGACAAAAACCCTCTTAACAGCACCGTCGTAGGGGTTGTGTCTCCACTTCCCTGCAGTGCGGCAGCGCTGGGTGGTGGATGCGCCGCTGGAGGCCGTACTCGCCCCCTCATCGCGGCTGAGTGCCCCGAGCGAATCCGAAAATCCCGTCCGCACTGAAATCGGCGAGGCGTGCAGGCCGCTGTTGTTCGCGCCACTCACAAGACTGTGGCGGGAGTCGCCGGCAAAGTCGATGGTGCCCAACGCGGATGGGAATAACTGCGTGTCAATCTCCACCGTCACCTTGTGCCGCTCCACACCGGCGGGATTTGTTGCGTAGACGGTGTTGGTAGTGTTATTATTGTTGTTGCTGTGGCTGTATGCGGTGGTGGTGGAATGTGCGTTGGCAGCAGCAGCGGAGGAGGCGACGGAGGCGACGCGATCCCGGCCGCACACATCATGGGAATAATTAAAGAGACTGGAAGTGCTGGAGACACCGGCCAGCCAAGAGGAGCCGGCATCGCCGCTGAATGAAAAGGAATACGTCGCCGGACTCCGCCCGCCCTCCCCCGCCCGCTGTAAAATGGGAAACCCCCGCACAGACGCGGTGGGGCGGGAGAGCGGGGCGGAGACGAAAATATTCGACGAGGACGTGGAAAAGGAAGCACCCCAGTGAGATGCCTGCAGCTGTGGTGATTGCGATGGTGCTTGTTGTTGTTGCTGTTGTGATTGGGGCTCATTTACGCGGAGGCCGCGTGTTTTCAATGCGGTGCGGGTGCCCGAACGGCGTCCCAGTGGGAGATCGGCGTCGTGTTCGACGACTTCTTTGCATAAATGCAAAAAGTTGCACTCCTCAGCGTAACTGCAACGCGCCTTGCCGTGAAGGCGGCATATGGGAATTGTATCCGCCTCCAGCACCACACGTGGGGGACGACCATCCTCGGATGAATGTTCATATTGGCTGATGGCGTGGAATGCCTCCATGGGTATCTCATTAAGCAATCTGGAGAGTGGAACGGTGTAACCAACACGACTGAGTGGAATAAAACCGCCCTCATACGTACTTTCAGGGATGTGCAACACCACATTCGAGAGCCACGACCCGTCCCGCAGCACTTCACCAATGTCATCATCGCCATGCAGTGGGCAGCAGCAGGGCAGACTCTTCACCTGATTACGCAGTTCAGTCACAATACTAATATCGGCGTGCACTTGATGGCACTGCGAGCCGAAGCGGCATCGATTGTCCAGAAAGAGTTGACAGAGACTTGGAATTGTGGTGCGCTGCTGGGCGCGTGTGGGAAAGACATAGTCACGTGGAATTAACAATTTACATGAGGCGGGGTCCACGACGACCATGCAGGACTCACCCTTGGCGTTGTTCACATAGCCCTCTCTGGGTTCAACCACAGGAAATATAGATAACATTTCACAGTGCATGTCTTTCTTTTTTTTTTCTTTTCTGTGTGTATGTTCTCAGTTCTTATATTCCTTGTTGTTTCGGTGTACTTTCCGATGGGTAACTTTCTTTTTGCTTTTTTTTTCTTCTGTTTTGGTTGTTGCTCTTGTTGCTGTCGGAAAGTTGGTGGCGGTGGCGGTTTTTTTCTTCTGTTTTTTATTTCTTTCTTCTTCTCTTGTTCGCTTGCCTGCCTTGTTTTTTTTTTTTTCTCTCAGTAACACCTAGTTTCTTCGAGATAAGTCAAAGCAAAGCTGAATAACAGTAAAAAAAAAAACAGTCCGTTGATCCCTGAATGGTGCTAAGTGCTCTTTCTTTCTTTGTAAAGAAACCCCTATGATGCGTTTGAAAAACTATAGCAGTATTACTGGGGAAATAATAAAAAAAAAGGAAACGAAAAAAAAACAGTTCAAAAACAATGAAGATAATAAGTAAAATCAGAAAATAACAACAAATAGAGATGAAAAAGAAAATATACACACTACAAAATGTATATATAATATTTTCTTTAGTATGACTCTTTTTTTTTTTTCTTCCTCCTCCATTGGGGGGCAAAAGGAAAAAAGGAGCAAAAGAGAAAAGAAGAGAAGGAGGGGGTGGGGGAGGAAAGTCCCCATAATGGTGAGACGGATCGATCGAAAAGAGCGAAATACAAATAAAGCAAAAAAGCAATCAACAACCAAAGAAATAAAAATACAACGTGGACAAGAAATAGATTAACCTGACAATCTTGCCGACTGTTGAATCACTGTATCTGTGCGGTATGGGTTGTGCTGCCAGTACCGCCTACGACCCCCTGGCCTGGTGCCGGCGGCCGCCCCTGGTGGAAATGCCTCTGGCCGCGCCGCTGACGGGGACGGGGACTCCGCCGCAAGTGGCTGATCGCCGTCGGCATCCCCGTCGCTGTCGGAACTCGTCAGTGGAACCGTCGCAAAGTACGGCAGCCGACGTGTGGCGGGCCTCACCGAGTGCGGGCCGCCTCTCTCTCCACCGCCTGTGGTTTTGTTTGTTGTGGGTGGGGCAGGGTGGCTAAAACTGTCGGGGAGGGAGTTTCCTTGTGCCATGAGATCCATTGTTGTTGATGGTGTGATCATCATATTAGTGTTAGTGGTCTCTGCAGGGAGTGTGGTGATGGGGCGAAGGAGCTGTGGACGTGCGGGAATGTTTGGCATGCCGTTACTGCGATTATTGCAACTGTTATTAGTATTAGTATTATTAAGACTTGCAGTGGGGAAAGATGCCCATGAGGAAGGAGTACTTGTTGGCCACGGGGCATCATATGTGGCGGCCCACATGTGCTGCGATGCATTTGAATTACTGCCATCATACATAGATTGGATAAGTGGATATCCACGCAGCCGTTGTTGCCGCGTTACTGAGGCAAAAACCGACCCACTACCATTAGGAATCCCATTATAATTAGTATTACTATTAGCCTTATTAGTATTATTATTCCCATTGGTATCATTATTGTTATTGTTATTATTAGTATTCGCATTGGGAATTATCCGGCTGTTGTTAAAATTACTATTATTATTACTATTACTACCTTCCTGCTGGGCGATCTGAATAGAGGCGGCGATTTCTTTGCAGATGTGCAGAAAACGACAGTCCTCCGCATAACGGCAGCGATCCAATATATGAAGACGACATACAACTTGATCACGGGCATCCAACACCAAACGTGAGGCCTCCACTTCTGGATTCACAAATCCATTTGTATCTTCTTCCTTATCCTTATTATTATTATTATTATCCTTATTATTATTATTATTATTATTATTATTATCCTTATTATTATTATTATTATTATTATTATTATTATTATTATTATTATTCATACCATTATCATTATCCTCATCATCCTTCTCCACGACACGGGCGTATCGCTCCCTCAGCAATCGCCGCAGTGCCGCGGTGTAACTCACCCGATTGAGTGGCACATAACCGCCCTCATAAATTACTTCCGGCAGATCCAACACCACACGTGAGAGCCACGACTGTTCATTAAGTATACCCGCATGATCCCTATCGCCGTGCAGTGTACAACAGCAGGGCAGACTCTCCACCTGATTACGCAGTTCAGTCACAATACTAATATCGGCGTGCACTTGATGACAGTCTGCCCCACGACGGCAGCGATTCTGCAGAAAGAGTTGGCAGAGACTTGGAATGGTGGTGCGCTGCTGGGCAAGTGTGGGATAAACATATCCACGTGGAATTAACAATTTACGGGTGGCGGGGTCCACGACGACCATGCAGCGAACCCCGTCGGCCCGCCAGGCGGTGTGGCGCTCCTGTTCTCTCGTGGGATCGGCACTGCCGTAGTCATAGCTGGAGTGCGAGTTTAACGTGAGAGACATAGCCGTTTTTATTAAGATTGGTTTGCCTTTTGTTTCTCTTTTCTTGTTCTTCCTTTCTTCGTTTGTTTTTACTCTGTTGCTTCTACTTTTTTTTCTCCCTCTCCTTCGAGTTCTTTACTGATGGGGTGTTTTTACTTCTTCTTCTTCTTGGTAGTTGCTTTCTATGCTTGTGAGGTGGAAAATAAAATACAATAAGTGAGAAAAGAAAAAAGAAATATATATATATATATATATACAATATGTGTCTATATTGAGATTCATAAACGTTTTGTTTATTTTTCTACACAATGGTAGAGAAAATTAAAAGGGAAAAAACAACACAGCCGTCATTTACGGCAAGAACAATATTCATCAAACCAGAGCGAAAAGTAAATAGTACCCCCACACACACATCCACCCCATATATATATATATATATATATATATATATATATATATATATATATTTCCTTTAAAAAAACGTACTTAATTGCATTCATTTTCTTTTTTATCTTTTTATTTTTATTTCATTTATTTTTTTGTTTCGTTCGCTTCTATTTAATTGCCATTCAGCCTTCCCCCGATTATTTGCTTTCCCATTGTAGTAAATTAAACTCCTATACTTCTCCACCCAACACCAAATATATAAACATCTGACTACAATTGGTAGAAAAAGAAAAAGAGAACCACATGGATCATGATAGGAGATTCACACAAGAGAAAAGAAATAAAAAACATAAGAAAGAATTCTTTTAAAGATAAAAAAAAAATGGGCTTCTAAATAGATGTCATCCATAACAATATCCCGGTGTTCATACATACGAAGGAGAAATAATAATAATAATAATAATAATAATAATAATAATAATAATAATAATAATAATAATAATAATAATAATAATAATAAAACAAACAATATATATATATATATATATATATATATATATATATATATATATATATTAATATTAATATTAATATTAATATTCGTATTTATACACAATTCTGTACTTTTCGTATTTTTATTTTCTCTGATATTCACACATTAGGAGAGAGTCAAAGATCAGATAATGCTTGGAAAAGAAAGAAATAAATAAATAAAAATAACAACAATCTGACTGCTCTTCACGGAGAAAAAATATAAAAGATAAGAAGACACATGAAAAAAAAACACGTTATTTTTGTTTCTTTTCTTTTTTGGGTTTGCAAGTAATTGGTTGAAAGAAAGAAAGAGGGAAAAAACAAATAGCTGGCGTAGTTCATATATACATTTATTTAAAATATAAATAAGATGAAAATAAATAATGCGCTAATGTCTTACCTCTCCTTCTGTTTTTGTTTTTTTTTTCCTTTCTATCATCAAAGAAAGAGTTTAAATAAAAATAATAAAAGAAAAGAAAAGAAAGGTTTCTTTTTTATCGATCTACACATAAATAGAAAAATGAATATTGACATAATCCGTGGTGTCGTCACTGGCACGTTCTACTCTTTTATTTGCTCGAATGGATCTTGCCCTTCGCTTTTTGCCCAAGATATTTTTTTCTTGCTTCTTTTTTTTTTTTTTTGTTCATGGAATAATGAACATACCCACAAACAAAAATAAATAAACAGATACTAATAATAATAATAATAATAATAATAATAATAATAATAATAATAATAATAATAATAATAATAATAATAATAATAATAATAATAATAATAATAAATAAGAATACTTACTATTTTTTTTTTCTACTGAGTCGTCTTTTACTGTTTTGTTTTTCCTTTGTTGTTGTTACTGTTGTTATATTTAGCTCGTATTTTTTTTTGCGTTTGTTATCGCTCTTATACATACACACAGATATATATATATATATATATATATATATATATATGTTTGTACTTCGTTTTTTTTTTTTTAGTCCTTTATGTGATATTTATTCATATATACAAATACATATATATATAATATATTTTTTTAGTGTTGCTCACTTCATCAATTTGCTGTATTATGCTAATTTCTCATCAAGAGAGTATGACCATATATTTATATTATGGTTAATATATCTGTTATTACTATGATAATGATAAACGGTTGTTTGTTTCTTTTCGAGGGAATCCCGAAGAAAAAACATAAATATGGAAGTTAATAATGTACAAATGCATGTCGCAGAGATAACAGAAACATATATTTGTAACAAAAATATGTCAAAATCAAACCATTACCAAATAAATAAAAAATAAATAGATGAAGAAAACAAAAACAAAATATGTAATAAAGATAAGAAAAATAAGAATGCTAAAACCACAATGTACTATTATTAGCATTACTATTATTCATATAACGGCGCCGTACACTACCGTGATATATATATTATATTATATATATATATATATATATATATATATATACCCACACTACCCCATTACATAAAAGAGCTTAATAGAGTTTGAAAATACATAAACCACAGAAAACAGGGGAAAAAAAGAAAGAATTCATGATATTTTGTTTTTGTTCATTGTTTTGATTCTGTTTCTAATTATCTCTATCGCCTTCTGTGTAATCTCGTTGTTTTTGTTTTTGTGTTTTCTGTGTATTTCTGTCTCCTTTACTTTTCTTTTTTATGTTCTTCCTCACATCGTCAGCGTCATTTAAATCTCGATATCCTAAAAAAAAAACAACTCAAAGCAAAAACAAATAAATTAATAAATAAACGCACATGAACAGACACAAACACCCACATATGGAATTATACCTCCCACGCCAATATTTCTTTCTTCTTTTCTTTTTTCCCTTTTCTTTCATTCATATACATATATATCATTATTGCTCTCCTTTTCTCTTTATATATATATATATATATATATATATATATATATATATATATATATATTAGATTGATGTATATAAAGAGATAAAAGTGAGTACGCAATCATGCAAAAGAAAAGTCAGTCAGCCACAGTTAATAAGTTATTAAGTAATAAATAAAAATAAAAAATAACACAACACAGACACATACCCACATACATATTATTAACAAGTAACAAAGACACAAGTGCACCAGATAAAGTACAGAAGAAAACAAAACCAACGTTATCAGTAGTACCACTCGCAGCTATTAGTTCGTGCTGTATTAACAATACATTTCCTCTTTTTTACTTTTTTTGTTTTTTTTTCGAATTGAAGAACCGTAAAGCGCCAGGTAAATATAACATGACGAAAAGAAATAAAAAGAGGGTTCTCTTGGCGCACGAACGAAAAAATAAAAATAAAAACAATTTAAAGAAAATTGTTTTGTTTTTATTTTTGTCTGCTAAAGGAAATAAAAAAAAAAGGAAAAATAATTCTCGCTCTTATGCAACCAAACGTTTGCGTCTACAAAAACAAAAATAGAAAACGCAAGCAACAACAAGGAATGCAATAGAGAAATTTGAAATTGGTGATAATAATGATAATAATAAATAAAGAAAAAAATACGCAAATTGGGTGGGGATAATGCCTGTAAAACTCTGTATTCCTAAGTGGCCTTAGACATTCCCATTAAAAAAAAAAAAAACTCAAAAAAGGGGGTGAAAAATGAGGGAAAACACCCTTCACTAAAAAAAAAAATACACATTTTATTTCTTCCCTTCTCAAATCTACATTTATATATAAATATAAATATATCGCTTTTTGTCTCTTCTCTAATTACCGCGCTTCTATACTTATCAGCGGAGAAAAAAAGAAATAACGAGAGAGGTGTTTGTAAGGTTAAAAAAAAAAAAAAACGTCGTTTTATTTTTTTTTTCTTGATTTTATGTATTTCTTTTTTTTCTCTGTTTCTTGGTTCATTCTACACCTCCCACAACACATTTTTTTGTTTCCTCGGCTTTAACAATAAAAGCAGAAAAAAAGAGAAAAAAAATATTCCACAGAGGAGAAGAGCGTTTTCTTTTTTTATTCCGTTTTTCTCTCGATAGCAGGGGAAGGAAGGAAAGAAAGAAGGGAGAGGGATATTCTTTCTTCATCCGACACAGCAATCATATCTAATAATTTATGCACTAACACATACATGTTTCTGCATCTAAAAGACGAAAGCCAGGGTGAATGAAAGAAAGTCTATCCATGCATTATAGAATCCAATACACAGAAGCTCATCAGTTCTTTTATCGGTATTTCCCACTTTTTCTTCATTTAAGAAGAATTCACTACTACCACAGGAAAAGAAGCACCGTAGTTGAAACTAAAATCGAATTACTTGGGGAAAACCTTTCGTTTATTACCCTTTACTGCGACTCCTCCCCGTGAGGAAACAAATGATAATTGCCCAGATGGATCCCAATACTGTTGTGGATTCCACATTTGTTGTTGTTGTTGTGAAGGCCATAAAGTAGCATGCGCTGCTGAACTTGACGAATTGGCGTTAAGGATGGTTGGTATTCCATTTGGTGTTGGTTTAATCAGATAGCATGCTTGAACCATCGGCATAGAAGATGCCAGTGAGTTGGCAGTTAACATGGAACCAGCAAAAGTAGCGGCTCCTGGTGTGGGTGTCCCCACTGTTATTGGCACAGTGCGATCAAGTCCCGTAACATGAACATGCGGTAAAACGGTTTGGGCCATCGATTCAGCATGTAAACCACCACGTAGTGAATTGTTATTCTTATTATTCTTATTCTTATTATTATTATTATTATTATTATTATTATTATTATTATTATTATTATTATTATTATTATTATTATTATTATTATTATTGTTTGGCAATCCTGTATTTCTCAAGGTATTTGTCCCTGATAGTATTTCCATAGGGTTTTTCGAAATTGGGTCAGACACAATCCAGAGCGGTGAAATGGAAGGCTGAAATGTATTTTCAGGGACTGCCATATTCATATTTGTACAATTTCCCATAAAGATATTTAAAGCTTCTGCTGAGGGATGAAACGAAGGGGTGGCGGAGGATCCTAATGGCATCTGGTGTTGTTGATGTAAATAGTTTTTCTGGAATTCAGTGGCTATGGTTCTTCCCTTGCGGTTGGAGTGGGGTGATATCTGAATTTGACTTCCATTAAATGGAGATCCCACATTAGCTTCCGCAAAAAAGTTAAATTCCCGCTCCATGATCTCACGGCATAGATGCACGTACCAGCAATCGGCACCATAGCGACACCCACCTGGTCTTCCATGCAAACGACAGAGAATATGTTTACTTAAAGATTTCTCTGTGCCATCCATAATAAAACGACCCAGTCCAGTCGTATAGCCTACACGGTTGAGTGGCACAGTCACACCATTTATAGACACATTCTGGCTAGCGTGGGCTTGTGCATCCCATAACTTGGCATTGCAATCACCGTGAAATGTACAACAACAGGGAAGACTCTCAACAACTTTGCGTAGTCGCTGCACTATTTCTGGATCAACATGCACTTGATAGCAATTTGCGCCTTGTCGACAACGACCTGATTGAAAAAGAAGGCATAAACTTGGGTTTCGTACCACACCTTCAAGTGCTTTGGTGGGTTCAATTGCACTTAACGGCACTCGAAGTTTTGTGCGCTGCGGATCCACTACTGAGAGACACTCCTCCGCAGCCACGTCGTCTTTACTTTCTTCTTTAGCAGATTCAACAGAAGCTGAAGATGAGGAAACTGTATTTAGTAAAGTATTGGAGGGTATTGTATTCGTAACACCATCAATATTGCTCATAGTGGTGTTAATCTCTTCTTGTTCCAATCCCCAGAAATCAACATTCTCAGTATAGGGTTGCACATGCATTCTAGTTAATAGTGCAGTATCCACACTAAGAGATGCATCAATTGGTGATCCAACCCCTGATGATGCGGGAGGAAAACCAATGTCATCTTTATTACCCTCAGAATTTGAAAGGGTCTCAGGAACAGCAGCAGCAGTAGCAGCAAGTGAAGGAGGTAGAAGAGTAGGCGAAGATACCTTGGAGGGAGTATCTCCAGTAATAAAGTCATCATTCTCTTTAAAAGATAAGAGATTTGGTTTCACCCCTCCCTCCCACAACATGGCAAGAACGTTCATAGAGTTTTGGAGTGCTGGAGTGACTGACAATGTAGAAGAAGCCATCGTATTCGTTGCTGTCGTTATCGCATCTGTCAGATTCATGGAAGAGTCTAGAGAATCCAATAGCGCTTCAGTAGACTCAGGGAATGAAAATACATTTTCATCATTACATGTATTGGTGTCTTGAAAAGGAATATCAATAGTATTCAACATAGTATGGCTCCCTGAATATTCCCCATCAGTGGTCTGTTTTGCAGCTTCACAAGTCATCGTATTCTTCAGAGAAGTTTTTTCAGAAAATTTGGTGCACAACTCGCCAGGACCGTTAGAATTCATTAACAATATTGCTCTTTTTGTTAATGCTGGAAACTATGTTGAGACTTCGCTTGAATTGCTTCCTTTTTTTTTTTTGTTTTGTTTTTTCTTATTTCTTGCTATGATTTGTCAAAGAAACACTGCTTATACCTGAACACCTTACCTTTGTGTATGTAGGTTACGACCGCAAAGTACGCGGGAGACACAACTGTGTTACACTTAACACAAAAAAGAAGAAAAATCAAAAGAAAAAAAAGAAAAGAATAAAAAAACCTCAGGCCTCCACTCACCACATTCTTTTTTTTTTTAACCTTAAACAAAACAGAACACCACATTTCAAGAGGGGTTCAAAGGAACTAATATTGGTCATATATATATATTGATACACGCTGCAACCATAACTCTGTCAACAATCAAAGACACAAAACGCTAGCTTTCACTCAGATCTCATTATGTGAAGAGAGAACCAATATCATCTCATGAGATTTTTTTTCTTTTTTTCTTCGTTACTACGTCACCGTACAAGGGTATTGTGGTTAAACTGTTGTGACCAAAACTCCAACTCGTCCTCAACTGCATGGAGGTCCGGTAATCCAACACTTGCCTCCATATTCCTACTGTCATCTAGACGCCTATTAGAAGCTGCACCAGAAGCTGCACATCCATCACTAAGATCCTCAATCCCGTATGTTTCCTTGTACCATTCCTCATACCGTTCCGCATTGGGAGTGTACATCTGCCGCACTTCTTCATTTGCATTAAATGCTCGGCGCCATGACGTACGGCGGCTAGTTGGAGTTGGCTGTGGTAACTGTGCCACGTATCCCTGAGTGATGGGCTTGCTAAAAAGAAGTAGTTTAAGACTTTGTCGATACATCTATTCCGTTCAAAGTTCCCTTTGTTTTTTTTTTTCTCCTATACCCTATTACCAACGAAAGAGAAATGAACGTACGAAAATGAGAAGAAAGTGTAGAGCTGAGAATAAAAATAAGAAACAGGGAAAAAAAAAACAGTTGGTGAGAGGTTTTCCCTTAATACAGCACTCGTACCTTCATCCAATGCAAACACAGTAAAGAGAAGAAAAAAAACAATTCTTCTACAATGTCACCCTCTTCAGCCTCCCAATATTCAAAACAAGACCATAAAAGAAACGGGAAGGGAAGAAGCATGTTCTGAATGAAAGCAAATCCAACACTCGACGAAACACGCATCCAACATTTTATCCGTTTCTTGAAACCATAAGTGTACTGGTCAAGTCAAATTTACGAACATGGTGAAAAACACTTTTTGCGTACACTCTGAAACATTGCGAGTTTGTTGCAAAAGAAATTCAAAAAAGGTAGAAGTAAAAGTAAAACGCAAAAAAAAAAAATCTGATATCCCGCCACCCAAAAATATCCCATCCACCCAACCCAAAGAATGAATCAGGCAGGAGGTGGTAAAACGAAGCTTATCAGAGTCACTCACCCCAACAAAAAAAAAATGTCAAAATAGCATTCCCACCTCGCTCATGCAAATATATATATATATATGGTTTCCTCACACCTCTTTTGCTCTACTGCATTCTAATATATGATCGTGTTTAGACACCAACTCACATCCCATACGACACCCTCCAACCTTTTTAATTTACCTATTTGCCTAAAAAGAGAAGGGTGGTTTGCCATTCCTGTTTTTTTTTTCTGATGAAGATGGAAATTAAGTGCAACACGTCGAGAAAAATATTATTATTATTATTATTATTATTATTATTATTATTATTATTATTATTATTATTATTATTATTATTATTATTATTATTATTATTATTATTATTATTATTATTATTATTATTATTATTATTATTATTATTATTATTATTATTATTAACACCTCAGAACTTGTAAACCATATCCTCCGAATAACCCATTTCCTTCAGGTAACCTCCGAGGGGTCCCTGTGAACGTCCTGACTTTTCCCCACAGACTGTTTTCATGAATCCCGGTGGTCCACTTACCAGAATCATCGCCTTTCCTCTGGATTTGGGACTCGGCATAGTTTCCCCAATAACAGATTTTGTGAGATGTCCCTTATAGCCGAACCACAACCTTGGAGCTTCTGTAAGCATATAAAAAACATTAAATTTTTCATGGTTCTTCTTTGAAAGTAAATCAAGTCGATCCCTCAATAAAATATCATCCCTCGTTTTATTGCAGAATACCAGTGAAATTTTCGTTGTATTACTTGAATCAGCAAGAAAGTTGTTTGCAATTTGATAAAAAGGGGTTATACCAGTACCACCTGCCAACATGCCAATATGTTCATATTGTGAAGGTTTAATATCCATCGTCTTAAAAGGTCCCTGAGCTTCAATAGTATCACCTACCTTCATATTATGTAGATGGGTACCCATTTTTGAATGAGGGTAACACTTAACCAATAGCTCGAAAGAACCTTTATCAGACTGCAAATTAAGCGGTGTGTATGGTCGCGTTACCACTTCACCCTTTTCATCCACAAAGCGAAGAACAATGCAAGATGGGATCTCATTATTCAACGGCATATCCTTATTAGGAAGGGCAAAAGTAAATAATTTTGTATCATGCGTCTCGCTCCTTGCATTCAGAAGCTTATACACACCAAAGTCCTTCTGAGAAAAAGCTGTATTTGTCATACACTGAGCCTCAACAGACTGTGGAGTCCGCAAATAGTTGGCAGTAGCCAACCCAGCGGCGACAGAAGCGATAAAAGTCTTCATCAAAATAAAATATTGTATTATATTTTTTCAGTGATATTATCTTGTTTCTTTTTTTCGTTTGTTTCGTTGAGTGCTACGCTATGGTATTTTTCCCCAGAGTTGAATATCTTCCAAGAACAAAAAAAAAACAAGAAAACCGGTAAAAGAGAAACATAACAGAAACTTTCTTTTGCATAGTTCAAAAACAGCTATTGTACCATAAATGCAAAGGTAAACCATAAATGGGAAAAAAAAAGAAGCCATATTATTTTTGAGAAAAAGAATTAAGACAAAACCTGAACGAGAAAAATCCTTGCGCCTCCTCGATAATTAACATATATCTTCGTTTTAAATATTCAGATTTCTCCCTTCGCCTTCTCCTCGGACCACCAAAAATGAAAAGAAGAAGGGTACCGCAAGAAAAATATACCTTTGCGGAGAAATACTACAGAAAAATATCCCAAACACAGATGAATCATTTTCTTTCTATGAAAGCAAAGAAGGAAAATAAAAAAAAATGCTAGAACTTGAATATCATCTTATCCATGTAACCAAGCTCTTTTAACATACCCTTGAGTTGTCCTTGAGAAGGTGGCTTAGTGTTGAAATCTTTATCGCCTGAAATTGCTTCCATAAAAGGAGGAGGACCGCAAACAAGGATAATAGAAT
Organism: Trypanosoma melophagium; assembly: GCF_022059095.1. Classification (NCBI taxonomy): domain Eukaryota; phylum Euglenozoa; class Kinetoplastea; order Trypanosomatida; family Trypanosomatidae; genus Trypanosoma; species Trypanosoma melophagium. The sequence continues at coordinate 20,519 of NW_027125140.1, read as the reverse complement.
CCCCTGCACGATTTGGTGGTGGCATAAGAGACTTAATCATTTCTTTGTTCACATATCCGACTCCTCCCATCCAATCCGAAGGAGCCTTAGACAATACAAAATAAGGTGAAAATAGTGGATATGTCTCCATAAGCTCATTAAGTTCATTTCCCAAAAGGACGTCCTCTTTGCGAGTATTAGCATAAATAAGAGAAACCTCTGATGTATTTTTTGGTGTACGTAGAATATTTCGAGCGACTTGATACATAGGAGCAATACCCGTACCACCTGCTATCATACCAATAGACTTGTATTGATTCGCCTTAATTGGTAGTTTTACCCAGGGTCCCTTAAACTCCATAGTATCACCTTTTTTCAAGGAAAAAAGATGGTTCCCCATTTTAGAATTATTGTAATTTTTTACAATAATCTCAAAGTATCCACGTTGATCACTTTTGTTGATAGGAGTAAAGGGGCGTATAACATCTTTTCCATCCTTATCCACGTACCTTGCCGTAATACAAGAAGAAACTTCAAGATTTAAAGGCATGTCAGCCTCTGGGAGAGCAAAGCGAAAAACCTTTGTATTATGTGATTCATCATAAGAATTAATTAGTGTAAACGAAAGAAACTCACTCTGCGAAAAAGGACTTTGCGAAGCAGTACAGTTTGCAGTTCCCAAAGCCTGCCAACTAGCTCCCACAAATCCCAAAGCAGCTACAAATAACGCCTTCATAATAAACTTTTTTTTTGTTTCTTCTTTGGAAGAAAAATGAAAATAAAGGAATATATTCAAAAGAAACATACATATTTATTTATTCAGGAAATATTTCGCTTAAAAAAAAATAGAAAACAACTTTAACTTTGCCACTCCTTAACAGTAATAATGATTATTTTTTTTTTTTCTTAAACGTAGGAAAAAAGGAAATAGGAGCGTTATTATTTCACGACGCTACTTAGAAGCTGCCGAGATCAAATGCTGAGGAAATCCCAATTCTTTTTCCAATACGGTTGTAAGCTTAGACAACCAGTCGCCACCAAGATGAAGTTCCAGAGCAATCTTAGTTCCCTGTTTTAGCTTTTGGAAATCCTTGGATGGATCATGTACACAGCATGATGTTGAAAATTGCTGCTTCCATTGACTTGCCAATGCAGAAAGATGAAAGCCGTAAGTATCCAAGTACTTAACCACTGTAACTATTTTGTTTCCCTGTCTTTTTTCTGTATAAAGAAGAATTTTAGGTAATTTCTTCCTTCCTGTAATTCTCGTAAAAAAAGACTTTGATGTCACAACACCGTTGATAACTGGATTTGCTTCAATTATAATTTGATGTACAGAAGTATACATATGTTGAAAAATAAAATTCTCAACTTCTGTTATCCTCAGCCAATTAACAGAATCTTTTCTCAAACATGAAAGAGCTTCAGTTAATTCAACAAAAGGAGATCCTTCACCTTTTCCTTCTATTTTTAAAAGACCCCTTCCAACAATATATTTTCTAAGATTTTCAGACAAATTTTTTCGTGAGTAAAGTTTATCCAAGAAATCATTATCTATATCCTTTGAATTACGAATAGTTTGTTGAATTTCATTATCCAATACGCCTGTACAAAGAATACGTTTTAATTCCATGGCATCTCCACCCCGTGGAGAAAATAATGTTTCAATAGAAACTATACGTCGTTTAAAACCCCCTTTAGCACCTTCTCGAAGAGCTTGCTGTTCGGCTTCCAAAATTTCCATTTCTTTCGCAGGTTCATGAACTTCTCGTAAGAATTCACCATACTCTAAACGATGATTGCGCAATAATTCACAAGACTTATTTATTTGTATAACAGAAAAAACACCCTTATTAATTTCAGAAACAGTAATAATATCATTTCGAAGACGAAGGTATAAAAGCATTTTTTTGTATTTTGTACGTTTAAGATCAATTTGCATTTTAACCCCTGGAATTCTTGGATAGTTAGAAATTAAAAGTGGAGAAAATTCAGTAAGAGGAAGAGGAAGCATAGACTTTGTAATTCCTTTAACTGCTTCACAAAGTGCAAAATCCAGTAAGGCGTCTTCACCCGAAAGTCTCTCTAATGTAGATTTTATCAAAAGGTCCTCATCATCACAAATATCTGACTCTATTGTTTCTGTTATTTCATGTATTTCCTTCTCTTCGTCTTTCACTTCAGTCTCCTCTTTATTAACATCATTTTGGATATCTTCCCTTTGCAATAATCCTTCAGTAACATAATTTTCTTGAAACTCTACTGGTAAAGCAGGAATAATTGATGGACAAATTGAATTAAATTCAATAAAGTAAGAATTCCATAAAAGATCTCGGTAAGAATGAAGTACATATACTCCCCTTCCGCGTTGAGAAAAATTCACAAGATCTGATGTTGCTAATCCAATTCCATAAGGCCAAGAGACCCCTGCTGTAAAAATAAAAACAATGTCTCTCACACGAAAGCGCTTATCGTTTTGTATGTTCAAGTCAAGAATACCAGGCATCATAAGGTGTGCTCCCGATAGGATATACTCCGATGTTGGACCTCTTGTCCACACACTTGAACCGTAGTTTTTGGTAAGGGGGACATCTTCACCTTTGTAGAAAATTCTCATCATCATAAATAAAAACAATGTCGGAAGAAAAACAATCTCACCCCTCGGTAATAAGTTGTTCGAATCATCGGGTAAAGAAGAAGTAGATATAACTAAAGGAATTTTGTTAACCAAATAAAATGAAGCAGATCCACCCGTCGAAAACTCCCATGTTATTCGTGTCATGGCATCACCTTTTTTCCAAAATGACTCTAAAGATTCTGAATGATCATTTTCAAAAAAACCGAAAATAATTTCTCTAATTTTTTTGGATTCTTTTTTGCTTACTGCTTCTTGCTCCTTTACCGTATATTTTTTGTGAAACATTGCTGCAAAAATAAACAAAAAAAAGAGAAACAGAAATAGAAAAAATAGAGCCCTCCCCACCCCAAAAAAAAGAAAATCCCGAAAATAACCATTTTCTCAACCCCAACACTCCTCATCATACGTGAACTATTGCATAAAATCAAATAAAAAATACACAGAAAAAAAGGAGAAAAAAAGAAGAAAAAAAGAAGAAAAAAAAGGTTCCACAAGGTAACTATTTACCCTTTTCTTTTGAAGTTTCTTTCCCTCTCTTCTTAGTTTTCTTTGAAACCCCTTTTGGGGGCTGAGGAAACCTTTTAACTAGAATAGTATCTAGAAGTTTAAAAAAATCCTCGGGAATATCAACATTCTCTCGAAGCCAAAGAGTATGAAGTGTCTCATTATATACTTCTATAGGAAAATCCTTATTGTTTTCCTTTGATTCCACCATCCCTTCTGGGGTAATATCATTATCAATATCGCCACTTCCCTCTAACAATCCTGCTGGGTAAGACTTTATTGATAAACTCGTCACTTCATCACCCTCTGTTACGCGCGAAGACTCCCTTGCCGAAATTTTTTCAGCAAGTTCCAAAGAAATCCTAGGAAGAATGGGTTCTAGTGCGTCAATTAATTTATATGCACCATAAAAAGTAATACGATTGGCACGTAAATTGATGGTCTTGATTTTAGATGAAATTCTAAGAGAGGAAGCAATAGCAATTGCTCCTTCATCGTGAATATCATTACATGACATATGTAGAGTTTCCAAATTTTGAATACATTTTGCTGCGGCAATCGCACCCTTATCACCTATATAATTACCGTCAACATTTAAGTGTTTTAAACATTTATTTCGTTTTAAGCAAGAAAAAAATTCCACTGCTCCCTTATCTTGCATATCACACATTGAGATATCAATTGTTGTAACAGTGTTATTTAAAATTAATTTGCGCCCTATACTGATGCACTTTTCACTTCCCAAAAACATGGAAGACAAACTAAGGTTTAGTCCCCAACGTGGAGGCGGATTTAGATATCGCTGCATAGCGTGAGCTACCTCTTCGCTTGGCCTTAAACGCCACATATTGCAACTAGGAGCGTCCGGATCAGGAGGGATGGCGGCTGTTTCTATTGCCTCTATCACCCGCTTATAGGCTATTTCAGCCTCATCTTCCATTATCCTAGGATAGTAAAAAAAAAGCACTAGGAAAAAGAAGAAATAAAAAAAAAGAAACAGAAGCAGATTCACCATAAGAGAAAAAAAAACAATTTGAACCACAACCACTTTTGCCGCAGAATTTACGTGAAAAAGAAAAAAAAACCATCACCATCACACCCACCACCACAAGCGTGCGGCCACAGCCCAAAGCAAAAAAAGAAACAAGGCACACCCGCCACTCGACCCCCCGAACCAAAAAGAATTCCATCCGCCCCATTCCGTCGGCTCCTCCCCGTCCCCTCCCCGGCCCCGCCAACGCGAAGGGTCCCGTTTTTTTACTTTTTACGTGTGTGTGTGTGTTTGAGTTTTTGGTGGTGGGGCTTTTGTTTTCTTTCCTTTCGTAACGGCGAATGGTCGCCGCGTTGTTCCGCAAGTCTGTGCGTTTGTTTCGCTCCGGTGGTCATTTTTTTCTTGAGGTGATTATTTTCATTTTTTTTTCTTTTCGTTGCGTCTACGTGTTTCTTTTTTTTTTTTTCTTGCAACCAAAGTACCTTTGAGACACCTTTGTTTTTTTTTTTTTTATTTCGCTCTCAAAAGGTTTCTAAGATGCAAAATCAAGGCTTTTTACAACAGGAAGACAGTGATGCTGCCTTGGCACGGCAGTTACACCAAGAAATAAACGGTCCTGATGGAGGTTCGGTTACTTCTGCAGTCGACACGAATCCGAATCGAATAGACGGTGGTGTTTCTTTGGAATGTCCTGCATGCACCTTTATCAACGTCTATAATGACACTGTTCCGGGTGTTCGATATACCTGTGCGCAATGCCACACAGCACTTTCTGCTAATTCTACACAAAATCCTGGTGAAACATCAGCAAATGAAAAAAAACTTGTGAAATGCAACCTTTGTGAATGCTTAAACAAAATTCCCAATGGAACTTATGATGCAATCCTTTGTGGTGGTTGCTCTCATGAACTAAAGAAAGATCAAGCAGCAAAGAAAAGTCAACCTCAGCAATCACCTCCACAAACAACACGACGAATTCAAGTTCGTTGTGGAGAATGTGGCAGTGTAAATGCCGTACAAGTTGGAAATGACGTCTTTAATATTCGTTTTGAATGTGGCTCGTGTCAGGTGGTAAACGAAGTATCTTTGCAATAACCGTGATGGTTCGTTTGGCAGGATTTCCTCTCTTGATAGAATTATGAGTTTATTGCTTTATTTTTGTTTTTCGTTTTCCTTTTTACTACTCTCAAACGTGGGGATGGGGAGAAATTTTATTGATATTACCAATTCAACTAGAAACATCCTAAGTTACTAACACCTGTTTTTTTTTTTTTTTCGTTTGTTTGCTTTTTTCTTATTTGTGGGGTGGTTCCCTATAGGAAAAAATTATAGAATACGAAGAACATTTTTTTTTTCTTGCTTTAGGTCTCTTCCTGAAATATCAGAGGGTTTGATTGTAATGAGAAGAGTAGGTGAATACGAAGTTTTGGAAACAGTTGGAGCAGGTGCGTACAGCAAGGTCAAGCGAGTACGGCATATTCCTACTAGGGCATGTTTTGTTGCTAAAATCATTCCAAAGACCAATCAGGGAGTGGAAGCGGATGTGAAGGTTGAAATATCAATTTTGCGTAGACTAAAACATCGAAATATTGTTCAACTGGTTGAGATCTTAGAAAGCCCCAACAACTACTATATTATTCTTGAGCCTGTTTTTGGTGGAGATGTTTGCAAGCTTATATTGTCTCAAGAAGGTTGTCTTGCAGAAAATGTGGTGGCAGGTCTTTTCTTTCAGCTTGTAGCTGGTGTTCGTGTTTGTCATCAAAATGGTGTAGCACACAGAGACTTGAAACCGGAAAATCTTCTCTTAACTGAAGGAAATGTTTTGAAAATATCTGATTTTGGATTAAGTCGGTTACATAAGCAAAGTAATTTCCGTGCAGAAGTTGATGAATATGCTCATACATTGACAGGAACCCTTGCTTACGTAGCTCCAGAGGTTTTGGGAGGTAATTATGATGCTTTTAAAGCGGATATATGGTCTATGGGATGTATTTTGTACGTTCTTTTAACTGGTTGTTTTCCATTTGGATATACATCGGATGCTCGAGAGTTGGAAGAAAGAATAAGAATGGGACGCATTTGCAAGATGCCTGATTCAGTTAGTCAGAATGCAAAGGAACTTACCTTATGGCTTTTGTCACGCAAAGCGGGAGACAGACCTTCATTAGATCAAGTGGCTTTGCATCCTTTTTTAGCGGACCATATACCTATGAAACATATTGTTGCACTTACAAGGAGTAAACAACCAGCACTTTTGACTCCAAATCCTGCCGAATTCAGCAGTGATGTTCCTGATGAAGAAAAACAGACAAATGAAAGAAGTTCATGCTTTTGTAATAAAGAAGAATCAAAGCCCATCCCAACAGCTTCACAGCAAGTAGACCTAGTAGGCCTCTCCGTAGAAAGAGATGGCTCATCACAAAATGATAGTACTTCAAAACGTCGATTTATACGATAATACAATAATAGTGTGGATTTCGACCGGATTAAATGCTCTTGTAAGAATTGGGGTGGCAGTATCTGCCGCATATAAGGCCATGGAGCAAATTGATTGCATTACTGGTATCGTCTTAAATCGATAGAATTCATATATTAAAAAAAAAGAATCATTAATAAGAGGTATTTCTTCGTATTCGGTATTATGAATGGATTCATTTTGGTGTTCTTTTTTTTTCCTTTAAAAAAAAGAGCCTGATACATATCATTCATTTCTTGTGGTTGTTATTGTTTTTGCAAGGGCCAACGTCTTTGTTCGTGCTCTCTACATTGACTTTGTCATGGTAGAACGAAAGGTAGGGAGGAAGAAAAAAAAAGAACAGTGCGATTAATTGATGCCTTTTCGTGACCAAAAAAGAAATAGAGATCCTTGTTTTGAAGTTTTTTTTAGTGTTTAAAGTGTGACTGAACATCGTTTTTTTTTTTTTTTTTTGTTGTTGTTGTTGTTGTTGTTGTTGTTGTTTTGTTTGTTCTTGTTCGAGTTTGTTATCCCTGATACTGTGTATGAATGCATATATTTGTTGGTTGAGGGACATTATGGTAAAGGAAGATTGGATTTATTATTTTTTCTGTTTTTGTTTTTTTAGAAGGTTCGTTTTGAAAAAAAAGGCTTATCCTAGAGAAAGTAATAATGCCAAAACCAGCTCCTCGTTTCGCGATGGGAGTTGTGCTTCCTCGTCGCACTAATGTTGGCTCACAGTTTTTGCACACGCAAAGACATGGGGCCCGCAAAACTTGGTACAAAAAACAATACTTTTCAGTTCGTCCTTTTGCTATTCAACGTCACCAGGGTAGTACTCCACGAATTTTGCTTGACCGCAGTTTGTGGAAATCGGTTTGGATGAATAAATTAAACATGCCAGATATTAATCGATGGGAGCGTGTTGTAAATAGTCAACGTGTTACTGAGGATCGTTACGCTTTAGTGGAGGAAGAGGGTGTGATGCATAAAGTTAACTGGGGATTGTATTGTGAACGTCTGGAAACAGAATTAATGGCTTCTCAAGATCGTCTACCGCAGTATACTCTTCTGATGAAGGCAGCTCCCTCAAACTGGAAAAAATTTGATATTGATGTTAGTGTTCTTCGTGGATTATCTCTTCGTGAAGCTATGGCACAATGCAAATTGTCTATGAGGAAGGGTCATCAAATTGTTTTCCGAGCTTTGGAAATGGCACAACAGGGTGCAGAGGCAAAAGGACTTGACAAGGAGCATTTGCGAGTTGCTCGTATTTCGTGTTTTCCAGGTCCTACGGATAAACAAATAGATATTCGTAGCCGTGGATATTATGCGTGGAAAACCAAGAAATCATCCCATTTGCTACTTACACTAGCTGAAGATCCTGAAATGGTGCTTCCTGACCGTACTTCTATTCCATATGCTTCACTACTTTCAATGAGACGTGCTGGACTTTCTGTAGAACCAATAGTTATTGATGTGCCTGCTATCACCGCAGACGGCATCTAGCTTAATACACATTATAGTTAGAGTACTAGTATTATTTCAACAATTACTAACTGAAGAAAGAAAAAAAGAGATGATGATGGGAAATCCAATGACACTATGAATTCTGAAGGCTTGGGTGTATCCTGTGGAAAACAAATATTTACTATGATTTTTTTTTGTTTTTATTTTTTTTTTATTTTTTTCTCTCTTTAAAATGGCTAATACACGCACACAAAAAAAACCAAAGAAACAATGTCTTGTATGGAAAATGCTTAGAAAGCGATACAGACCTTTGGATGCGGTGGAAGAGCGTTCTGTGGGTGTTGAACAACTGCTACAGGTTGGTTTGCTTCAAGATGAGCAGTCATACTGTTTTAGTTGGCCCGATGCACCACTTACCTCTATGTTGCGCCGTTCCAACGCCTCTTTAGCCCTTGGGATGCAGAGTGGTCTAGCACCCTCTACACACTCTGTGGTTTTACAACCTCCAGTTTATGCAATAGATAAGATTGCAGCAGAACATGGAAGGGTTGAACTATTTAATAGTTTTTCCAATAGTAATCCGGCGATTTCATTCCTAAAAACAAATCCCTCTTTACCCGTTCAAAGTAATACTATACAGGGACATAAGCGACATCCTTCAGCCCCTGGAGCGACTTCTACCGATGATAGTATATTTTCTTTTAATGCCGAACAAATAGTAGAACTGAAAGTTGCTGGAGCCTTTACAGCCTTCATTGAAGCATTGCGTCGAGCGGCACCGTCTACTGTTAGTAATGATGCTGCAGAATTAGAGTTGATGGCAAGACGAGAAATGGAAGATGAATTAGTGCGTTTAGAATGGCGAGCACATCAGAAATCTGAAAAAACAGATCCTGCTACGCAACGTATGGTATTATTAGGGGCTGCTGTGCCTTTCTTAGATAATAGCAAAAAGAATGGTAGTGAAGATACTGCACAGCGTTCACGAACATGGCAACGTATTATGTACGATTTATGGTTAAAATGGCGTCAAGGAACTTTACAATTTAATGGAGAATTAGTTTGTGGACCAAATGCATTGCCATGGGGTTCTCCACTTCTTCCTGGTTCTTTTCTAGCTTCAGCAGCGAAAGAATACTTTCTAAGCCCTAACGGTGAACGAAATGGCGCTGTTAAAGCAGGTAGGTCTCATGAGAAAACAGGAGGGGATGTTGATGATCAACAAGTTATTTCTTCTGTATTTCCTCGACGTCGTGGTGCTTATGGATTTCTTCGTTGGCGTATTGATGTTTATGAGCCACGTCTACGTGCGGCTTCTGGTGGTAGTCTTGGAGAAAATGGTTTGGTTGGATCTGCAAATTTACTAAGTATAACTGAAGTCAATAAGCTTATTGAAGATAAACTACCTCCTATATTGACTGATGTAGTACTTGATGAACGTATGAACTCTATTGATGCAATAGGAGTAACAGATATTCGTAGTGGGGTTGAAACATGGAGACAATGGTTAGCGCATATGTGAGTCTTCTACAATGGTTTTTTTTTCCCCTGCTGATATTGCCAGTCTTTACGTTTGTGTATTGCATTACGGCTTCTTTGAGCTCTTTGTGCTTCTTACTTGTACCTGAAGAAACAGAGGTGAGGATGATATATGTTTTTTTTTTTCTTTCTCTCCCACTTTATCAATACGACATGAAACAAACTACTATTAAAAATGAATTCAAAGAAGAAAGAAAAGGTGGGGAACCCCTTAGAAGCATAAAAGTATCCTGAACTCGAGGAAATTACTTACAAGAGATAGCTTGGCATTGCGCAGCCATCAAATTTCTGTGATTTTTTATTTTGTTTTAAACTTTAAGAATACATTCCTGTGTGAGAGTAAAACTTACTACATGGTAAGAAAACATTTTTTGTTTATTTCTTATTTTATTTCTTTTAAGACTGTAAGAGCTAGCTAAGCAATAAGAGAAGGGGGAAGAAAGGAGACTTTAATGTCAAAATCACCGTCGCAAAACGCCACAAAGAAGTGGGTAAGTCAACGTGCGCAAGCGCGTTCAGGAGAGGCATCAAACTCCAAGACCAACGTTACGACGCAGCCACCACCTCCGGCTGCCCACGAGCATCCCTCACCACCACCAGCGCCAACAGCAGCGCAGCTTCCACAATCTTTGGTGTTTGAGCGCCAGGATGCAGTGGATATACTGAGTAATCTTTACCATAATTCAGAAGCTGTGCAAACTATTGAAACAGGAACTCCTATATACGAACCGCGTGATTCCTCGAAGTTTCATGAGGAACTTATGGATTGCCTTAAAGCAGCAGGTTATGTCTAAGAATTTTAAATAAAAAATGGAGACTATATTTTCAGAAACCGTTTTGCATGTCTTCTTTGTGTTGCTGTTGCATGTTGTAAAAGAGCAAGGAATAAGAAAAAATAGCAGAAAGTAGTTTGATGGGCAATAGAAGGGTATCATAGCCTTTTTTGTAGTTTGAAAGGTAATGAAATGATTTTTGTTTGTCGTCAATCTATATTATTATTATTGTTATTATTATTATTATTATTATTATTATTATTATTATTATTATTATTATTCATTTGTGCTTATCAGACGCAATATAACCATATGCTGAAATATACCCCTCCACTGTAACCATTTAAAGGTATCTCGATATTTTTCAGTGGTCTTTTTGAGAATTTTTTTCCTTTTACCTTTTGCACTTTTTTTCTCCGGAATTAGGGAACCAACGTGTCAAAGTAGTGGTGTAGGGTGAACGGAGTTGGGGTGCAATTCTTATTTTTAGTATCATGATTCGAGCCCTCACTGGCTTGGGTGTGAGTGCTCTTGTGGGCGTAGGATTGTATCAAGTATACTTGATTCAAAATGAAAGACTTGTCCTGCAGCAGGTTTCTTTGCTTGAAAGACAAAACAAAGAAACAGCTGACATGGATGGTAAACGCATCTAGAGTCTTCTTGGTAGTTGTCCCCTTGCAATAAAGTGGAAAAGAGAAATGAAGCGCTTTAATCGCTGACACTGTTTTTTTTTTTTTCATTGCTTTTTTCGTCTATGTCTTCTCTTTTTTTTTCTCTACATAGGGAAAGAGTGAGTTGGGAGCGGAATAAAGAGACATGGACCCCACAAGAGACAAGCCACTGTCGGATCAGCCCGATGTGCAGGCACAACAAAGTGAGAGGGAAAACCCGGGTCAAGAATCTATAGAAGCGGAACAGCCTGGAGATATAAACCCAACTGCACACCCAGAGCAGACTGAACAACACGAGGAACCACAGGAAACTCAAGAGCACGAGGAAACTGCACAACACGAGGAACCACAGGAAACTCAAGAGCACGAGGAAACTGCACAACACGAGGAACCACAGGAAACTCAAGAGCACGAGGAAACTGCACAACACGAGGAACCACAGGAAACTCAAGAGCACGAGGAAACTGCACAACACGAGGAACCACAGGAAACTCAAGAGCACGAGGAAACTGCACAACACGAGGAACCACAGGAAACTCAAGAGCACGAGGAAACTGCGCAACACGGGGAACCACAGGAAACTCAAGAGCACGAGGAAACTGCACAACACGAGGAACCACAGGAAACTCAAGAGCACGAGGAAACTGCACAACACGAGGAACCACAGGAAACTCAAGAGCACGAGGAAACTGCGCAACACGAGGAACCACAGGAAACTCAAGAGCACGAGGAAACTGCACAACACGAGGAACCACAGGAAACTCAAGAGCACGAGGAAACTGCGCAACACGAGGAACCACAGGAAACTCTTAATGTAGAAGCAGAAGTGAAGCATGTGGAGGGACCTCGTGATGAAGTGGAGGAACTTCCAGAACAAACTGTTGCTGTTCCAACCGATTATGAAGAAGAACTGTTGCCAACACAACCTTCCCGTAGTGCACAGGCGGAAGTTGGTGAAGATGCTCTTTTATCACCCCCTACGTTACCTACTGATAACGCCACCTTTACTGTTCCTAGTACTCCAACCCCTCCTGTTGCTGCCGCCGCCGCTGTTGATTCTAATGTATCTCCTGCTCCTCAACAAGCTAATAATGAGTATATTATGCATCCTGAAGTTGATGTTGCTGTCGACGCTACAGTGCATCCAATGGGGTTTCGTATAGTAGTTAAAGTACCAGGTAGTCCAGGCGGAGTGGTCGCTAATAGATATCTGTTTGAATCCGTTTCTTCTCGTCTTGGGACACATCCAGAAACGATAAAACTCCTTCACAATGGTGAACGTGTTCGTTTTGGTGAAACTGTGACTTATGAGCAGGAGACAGCTCCCGAAAAGGGGCGATTGTGGATTGATGTATATTTTATTGATGACAAAGTACCACTTCACCTTCAGACGCTGAGCGAAGACGACAATCTTCTCCGTTGCGTTCGGGTACGCTCAAGACTGGAATCTGTGCGACCTGTTGATCTCGTAGCTGTTCGTCGACGTGGTTTTACTCTTGATGAAGCCATACAAGAGCTGCGATACGTCACCAAGAGCGAAAATATAATCACCTTGGCAATTTTACAAGATCCAAAAGAAACTCGACCCCCTTTTTTAGGTGGATATCGATCCAAAAAAGATCATTCCCGTGTTTTCCTACATGCGGCAACACAGCTGACATCACCTGGTGACACAAGTCTCGCAAATTTATTGTATGGTCCCCTCCCACGAGATGGTGTATCAAAAAAGACGCAAACTTATGGGGTATCGCGAAGCTGCCAGACGTTGCGAGAGTGCACGACGCAAACAGCGCGGCCAGATTATGAGGTGGATGAAAGGTTTGATGAAGTTATCATAGCCAAACCTTATTTTTCAGCAGCACAGCTTTTAGATTTACAGGCAGAAAGGGCTGTCGTTATACAAAAGATGTATAGAAAATGGAAGGCACGTAAGATTTATCGGGAGCTCGCTGCAGCGCGTCAGGCCTTCCTTGATGGAGCCGCTGCACAAGCTGCCGCGGAAGAAGCGGAAAAACAACGTCGTGAGGAGTTTGAACGTAGAAGACGTGCAACACCCCACACAGCTGATGACTTCGCTACAATTCGTCGAGAGTTGGAGGCATGGCGAGCGGCTGAGGCTTCGCGTATTCTTTCAGATAAGAAGCTTAGTGAAATGGAAAAACGATCTGCTCTTGCTGATCTTACGAAGAAAGAGTTGCAGCTTCTTCAAGAACTTGAAACACTACGTAGAGGTGCAATGAAGAACCGTCGTGCACGTAGATTCGAAGATATACTAGCCTTGATGACATCAGCAAAGCAGTGTGGCAAAGTTATGGTTACTACACAGGCTGCAGAACGTGCACGAGAATTGCGCCAGTTGTATTTGGCTTTAACTGAAACTCCTTCTTCTGTTGAAGCACGCCTTGATGTGCTTTTACATGTAAAGTGGACGGTAAAGGAGTTTGATGTACCCCTTACACGAGAACTGGTAGAACTTGTGGATCGCGAATCTGATTTACTTCAGCGTGGTCGTACTGCATCTTCTCTTAAAGGTTTGCGTACTCGTCTAGAAAATTTGTTTAAGCGCTTTATTGCTACTCCTGAGTACAATCCTGCTGTCGATGAAGTTGTGAAGGGACCTGTATTTGGTGTGGTTTCCAATGGCGAAGCTGCATCGACTACCGCAGCATCACTCCGTTTAAAGCCTTCACATGTTTCCTGAGAAGGAATGCGGTTTGTGTATTTCTTTTCCATGCAGTATCCGCAGAAGAATAAAGTGAATGGGATTCTGATTAAACCCTTTTCAGAGAATCTGTTGAGAGAAAACTTGTGTCAAAGAGGAGACAACGATATGATATGTACCTTAGGTGAGAAAGCAAATTTAAACTTCTGTGCGAAAGTTTACATATATATATATATATATATATATATATATATATATATGATGATGATGGTATGTGTACCTTTCCCCCCCTCCTTTGTTCTATCTTGAAATGTAGAAATATAGTACGCAATACAGAGAGGTAGGTACTGTGGTATTTATCTACTACATTACTATACTGTTTTTTTAATTCTGGGTTATGTTTTTTTGCATTTTATGCTGGTGTTTCACCTAAACACTTTCTTCTTTTAAACCTCTTACTGAACTTCTAGGAAAGGTGTGAACTGGAAAAGAAAAAGAGGGAAAATATTGAGAGAACCAGAGTAGATGAGTTTCGCTGGCCTTCAAAAACGGCTGCAAAAAAAAGCAAGATCAGCTGAAACGCCGATACCGGCAGTTAAAATTACAGGAACACCTTCTGTCTCTCTGTCCAACGGCAATCTTGGAACGTCAACCAATTCTATTTATGATATTTCGCTACAGGAGGTACGTGCAAATCATCCAGATTGCAAACGTCAACGTTCTCCAACTTATGAGGCGCCTCCAGTTTCTAATAGTACGCCAGTTGAAGGTGAATTACCTATTAAAGGAACTCCTTTGAACTCTTCTTTAAGAGAGACGCAATCAAAAAAACTCTCGGAAGCGGAGTTTATGGCACGACGGCAATTAGCGGATGAGGTAGTTTCTCGCTGTTTGGAGCATATGTCTAAAATTATCAGTGTCACGTCATTACCTAAGAACACGTCAGATGATAATCACAAATTGGATGCACAAAGTGTCAGCGGTTTGCCCATTCCACTCTGTGATTTTCTTGAACGACGTCTGAAGAAAACATCTTCTGCCACCACCGTCTCGATTGTCTCTAGCGAAGATGAGGAGTATGATCTCTTTTCTTCATTAAAATCTGGAATGGACAATTGCCACGATAATTCTGAAGTAATGTTTCGTGAAATTGAACCTCTTGTAAGCATTTTGCGAACCTTTTGGATTGCACTCTGCTGGCACTGGCAAGCAGCATTACGTGGCACTGGAGTAAAAACTTCGCGAGAAGGAGGTTGGTCGTATAATGTATACTTGCTCTCTCGACATGCATTGCCTGATGTTGTACGACATACGCGGGGTCGTGAAGTGGCTTTGGCTTTGGAAGCCTGGCGTGAGGCGTACCGTGTGCGACAGAATGTGCTTGACTTCTTGGCATACGCATTTCATGATCTTGAGGAACTTCTTCAGTTCAGGAGTAATAATAAGAATAATAAATCTGATGAGGTGTCACGAATAATTCCAGTAGAATTTGTAGAGAGCCTTTTTCAAATGGTACAACATCTACGGCGCCGTGAATTTTCATCGTGTAGACAACTATATGTCGACCTTACAATGGGTACAGCAAATTGGAAATTGGGTTTATTTTCTGGAGGAGAAGTACATATGCGGCGTTCAATGGAGAGAATTGAGCGTCGTCGCATTGAGCACATATTGCATAATGAGAGAGCAGTTCAGCTGTTGCACGCGCTGCGTGAGTTGATGGACTTTATACAGCAAAACGAAGCATCACTTTCACCAAAGTCTCTCTTTTACAACGAAAAGCGAAAAGATCCAATGGATAACAGTGATGCAAAATAAGAATTTTTTTTTGCTTTTCCAATCTTGCCATGACATATTTTTCTACCTGGTGCTAAATATTCTTGACATATATTGTTTTACATCATGTTAATCATTGCTTTAAACTATTACCCTTTTATCTTTTTTTACGATATTAAACAATTAAGTACAGCGTGGAAATATCTGAAGGTAAGACAACCTTTCTTGGGAATTGCCCTCTTTTTTTTTTTTTTTTTTTGAGGTCTCTCTCTCTCCGTGAGTGTGTATACTTGTATCATCATTTCTCTCAGTACTGGGGTTAATGGCTGCTACATCTTCAACCGTCCATTCTAGCCTACAGCGCTATTTACCTGGTCATCTTTCAAAGCGTGATAGACGAACATGTACAGGTGAAACGAACCGAAAAAACTTTGAAACTGCTCATTTATCCGTGTTGCAAAGGGAGGTTGCACATAAGTTGACACTTCCAAGCCGATTAAACCAGTTAATGGTTCCATCACTAACGGTAACACGTGCTGCTCTTGGTGATAAAAAGATGAGCTTTATGAGTTTAAGTGCCGATACTGGTAATGCGACAGGAAGCTTTAGCACGGAACGCAGCAGAAAAAAAATGGGATCAAGAAATGGAGATAATGAGAATCGTTTACGATGCGATGCAGTAACTGTAGACTCATTAATCGCATCAAACAAAACAGGAAAGGAACATGGTTTTGTCGCAGAAGCATTCTACTTTGGAAATGAAAGTGTTGGGGGAGCTGGGCAATTGGAATACAACGAACCCAGAGATCCGGGATGCTATAATCCTGTTGTCAGCGCCTGGAAAACACGAGAGCACTTTGACCCCTCAGTCTGGTTGTCAAGAACACTAGCCCCACAACTAACTGAAGCTATACAAAATGTAGGTAGATCCAGAAACGCAATAGCTCCTCTACGATCACCAGAACATAAATCTTCACGACAAGAAGATTCAGGTAAACCAAACTCAGAAATGGAGAAAACCTCAAGAAGCAAGGAGTACACAAGAACAGAAAACAATAATCTACCTACTAAAGGAGTAAAAACAACAGTATCAGATTGGACAGCAAATTACACACCTCCGAACTTCTACGACGTACCGCCACCAAAATTACGTTTTGAACTTACAGATTACCACTCCACGTTTAATGTAGTACAACCAGATCAGAGAAGTATAATGTATCTTGAAGAAAAAGAAAGATTTCAGTCAATACAACATGTACCTCTAACAACGCCAACCACAGCGGAACAAAAACCAGAAAGACGACGTTATATACACAAAGAAAGGTGATATATAACATGCACAATTTTGCAATTTTCAAAAAAGAAGAAAGATGTAAAATATACTAAACAACCTGCGCACACAACCATAATATACAATACCTATACACGAAGCAAACACGAATAAATTATTCCTCACAAAAAGAGAAATTAATTATATACCAACAAAAAAGCAAAACACTTCCTTTCTTTGTTTCCTTCTCTGTTTCCAATTGTCAAGAAAACAGCTAAAAAGCGTCAAACTACTCCTTACAACCAAACAATGGCAACTCCCAAGCAGGTGACAAAGAAGGCGTCGAAGAAGCACGGGGGCAGCCGCTCCGCAAAGGCGGGTCTGATCTTCCCCGTGGGCCGCGTGGGCTCACTGCTGCGCCGCGGCCAGTACGCGCGCCGCGTTGGTGCGTCCGGCGCGGTGTACATGGCGGCAGTGCTGGAGTACCTGACCGCCGAGCTGCTGGAGCTCTCCGTGAAGGCGGCGAGCCAGCAGGCAAAGAAGCCCAAGCGCCTGACGCCCCGCACGGTGACCCTCGCTGTGCGTCACGACGACGACCTTGGTGCACTGCTGCAGAACGTGACGCTGTCACGCGGTGGTGTGATGCCAAGCCTCCACAAGGCCCTGGCAAAGAAACAGAAGAGCAGCAAGAAGGCAAAGGCAACCCCCAGTGCTTAGAGTGGACACCGCGCCGCGTGCCGGGCACAAGCCTCTGCAGACACGCCTAGATACACGTGTGAATGATGCGCCGCCCCGCTGATGGTGATAACCGCACCGAGGTCGGGTGGCCCCATAGAGTCGGGAGCACTTTCTTTTTTCCGGTTTTTTTTAGTTAGGGATTCTTTCTTTCTACTGTGTGAGATTTCTCTTGCTGGTGTGTGTGTGTGTGTGTGTGTTTGCCTTTGTGTCTGATGTGCAACTGGGATGCACTGCGTGTGTCTACTCCATCTCTGCCTTCTTGTTTCCTTCTCTGTTTCCAATTGTCAAGAAAACAGCTACAAAGCGTCAAACTACTCCTTACAACCAAACAATGGCAACTCCCAAGCAGGTGACAAAGAAGGCGTCGAAGAAGCACGGGGGCAGCCGCTCCGCAAAGGCGGGTCTGATCTTCCCCGTGGGCCGCGTGGGCTCACTGCTGCGCCGCGGCCAGTACGCGCGCCGCGTTGGTGCGTCCGGCGCGGTGTACATGGCGGCAGTGCTGGAGTACCTGACCGCCGAGCTGCTGGAGCTCTCCGTGAAGGCGGCGAGCCAGCAGGCAAAGAAGCCCAAGCGCCTGACGCCCCGCACGGTGACCCTCGCTGTGCGTCACGACGACGACCTTGGTGCACTGCTGCAGAACGTGACGCTGTCACGCGGTGGTGTGATGCCAAGCCTCCACAAGGCCCTGGCAAAGAAACAGAAGAGCAGCAAGAAGGCAAAGGCAACCCCCAGTGCTTAGAGTGGACACCGCGCCGCGTGCCGGGCACAAGCCTCTGCAGACACGCCTAGATACACGTGTGAATGATGCGCCGCCCCGCTGATGGTGATAACCGCACCGAGGTCGGGTGGCCCCATAGAGTCGGGAGCACTTTCTTTTTTCCGGTTTTTTTTAGTTAGGGATTCTTTCTTTCTACTGTGTGAGATTTCTCTTGCTGGTGTGTGTGTGTGTGTGTGTGTGTTTGCCTTTGTGTCTGATGTGCAACTGGGATGCACTGCGTGTGTCTACTCCATCTCTGCCTTCTTGTTTCCTTCTCTGTTTCCAATTGTCAAGAAAACAGCTACAAAGCGTCAAACTACTCCTTACAACCAAACAATGGCAACTCCCAAGCAGGTGACAAAGAAGGCGTCGAAGAAGCACGGGGGCAGCCGCTCCGCAAAGGCGGGTCTGATCTTCCCCGTGGGCCGCGTGGGCTCACTGCTGCGCCGCGGCCAGTACGCGCGCCGCGTTGGTGCGTCCGGCGCGGTGTACATGGCGGCAGTGCTGGAGTACCTGACCGCCGAGCTGCTGGAGCTCTCCGTGAAGGCGGCGAGCCAGCAGGCAAAGAAGCCCAAGCGCCTGACGCCCCGCACGGTGACCCTCGCTGTGCGTCACGACGACGACCTTGGTGCACTGCTGCAGAACGTGACGCTGTCACGCGGTGGTGTGATGCCAAGCCTCCACAAGGCCCTGGCAAAGAAACAGAAGAGCAGCAAGAAGGCAAAGGCAACCCCCAGTGCTTAGAGTGGACACCGCGCCGCGTGCCGGGCACAAGCCTCTGCAGACACGCCTAGATACACGTGTGAATGATGCGCCGCCCCGCTGATGGTGATAACCGCACCGAGGTCGGGTGGCCCCATAGAGTCGGGAGCACTTTCTTTTTTCCGGTTTTTTTTAGTTAGGGATTCTTTCTTTCTACTGTGTGAGATTTCTCTTGCTGGTGTGTGTGTGTGTGTGTGTGTGTGTTTGCCTTTGTGTCTGATGTGCAACTGGGATGCACTGCGTGTGTCTACTCCATCTCTGCCTTCTTGTTTCCTTCTCTGTTTCCAATTGTCAAGAAAACAGCTACAAAGCGTCAAACTACTCCTTACAACCAAACAATGGCAACTCCCAAGCAGGTGACAAAGAAGGCGTCGAAGAAGCACGGGGGCAGCCGCTCCGCAAAGGCGGGTCTGATCTTCCCCGTGGGCCGCGTGGGCTCACTGCTGCGCCGCGGCCAGTACGCGCGCCGCGTTGGTGCGTCCGGCGCGGTGTACATGGCGGCAGTGCTGGAGTACCTGACCGCCGAGCTGCTGGAGCTCTCCGTGAAGGCGGCGAGCCAGCAGGCAAAGAAGCCCAAGCGCCTGACGCCCCGCACGGTGACCCTCGCTGTGCGTCACGACGACGACCTTGGTGCACTGCTGCAGAACGTGACGCTGTCACGCGGTGGTGTGATGCCAAGCCTCCACAAGGCCCTGGCAAAGAAACAGAAGAGCAGCAAGAAGGCAAAGGCAACCCCCAGTGCTTAGAGTGGACACCGCGCCGCGTGCCGGGCACAAGCCTCTGCAGACACGCCTAGATACACGTGTGAATGATGCGCCGCCCCGCTGATGGTGATAACCGCACCGAGGTCGGGTGGCCCCATAGAGTCGGGAGCACTTTCTTTTTTCCGGTTTTTTTTAGTTAGGGATTCTTTCTTTCTACTGTGTGAGATTTCTCTTGCTGGTGTGTGTGTGTGTGTGTGTGTGTTTGCCTTTGTGTCTGATGTGCAACTGGGATGCACTGCGTGTGTCTACTCCATCTCTGCCTTCTTGTTTCCTTCTCTGTTTCCAATTGTCAAGAAAACAGCTACAAAGCGTCAAACTACTCCTTACAACCAAACAATGGCAACTCCCAAGCAGGTGACAAAGAAGGCGTCGAAGAAGCACGGGGGCAGCCGCTCCGCAAAGGCGGGTCTGATCTTCCCCGTGGGCCGCGTGGGCTCACTGCTGCGCCGCGGCCAGTACGCGCGCCGCGTTGGTGCGTCCGGCGCGGTGTACATGGCGGCAGTGCTGGAGTACCTGACCGCCGAGCTGCTGGAGCTCTCCGTGAAGGCGGCGAGCCAGCAGGCAAAGAAGCCCAAGCGCCTGACGCCCCGCACGGTGACCCTCGCTGTGCGTCACGACGACGACCTTGGTGCACTGCTGCAGAACGTGACGCTGTCACGCGGTGGTGTGATGCCAAGCCTCCACAAGGCCCTGGCAAAGAAACAGAAGAGCAGCAAGAAGGCAAAGGCAACCCCCAGTGCTTAGAGTGGACACCGCGCCGCGTGCCGGGG